>NW_022196896.1:119086144-119139126 GCF_008632895.1 Mastomys coucha
TTCCTGTGACTCTGGTTGTGTCAGAACTCCTCAGAGTCAAGCTGTCTCTGGGATCCTGTGATTCTGGGCTTGTTCAATCACCTGGGAGTGGGGCTTTCTCTGTGTGTTGTGGGACTGGCTGCAGAGCTTACGCCCAAGGTCTGCTCTGGACCCCAGCCCAGACACACTGGAAGGAACCGGAGTCACTGGGCTGGCAGAGTTCCTGTGTGCCTGGTCCTGTTGGTCCACGTTACTCCCAGTTGGGACAGATGTTGGTTCCTGCTCACCTCTGATCCTAGGTGTGTCAGAATGCTTGGGAGTGGAGTTTCCTCTGGGTGTTGTGTGACTGTCTGCAGAGCTTTCGCCCAAGGTCTGCTCTGGACACCAGCCCAGCGGGCAACAGGGTCTTATCCACAATAATATAGGATCATATTGGCTGCTGGGACCTGGAAGTGGACTCACGGTGGAGTACTGTTTTGGTTTGGAACCATTTTGCAGGTGTGCTCGAAACTGCAGGATGCATATTCTGGGATGGAGATGCTGGGTAGCAGCCTTCTCACAGCAGCAAAGATGTTAAGCTAGTCCCTTGCTTTATCCCTCAAACAGTTAACAGTATTTTCTATCACACGGGGGTGTAGTACCTTTTCCTACTTAATTACCCTTGCTAATCTTGCTCTACCACCTTCCTTCTTAGCTTGTCACAGCCCACAGTCAGGGACCTGCCCCCAGACCCAAGCTCAGCCTTCGTGCTGGGAGCCTGTCACAGGAAAGACTATGGTGTTCCCAACAGAGCTGTCTCAGCAACAGCTCTGGGGGCAGCTACTGACTGAGCAAGGAGGTTGGGCCAAGGTGCAAGGGCAGGCAAGACTTCCTGGAGACACCAATGACCAGTTCATTGGAAGGGATGGGAACAGTGCTCAGAACTGCTTAGAGAATCACAACATGGATTATGGAACTATCCAGGGACACCGTTAGCACTTAGGCACAGGAGAGAATACACAGGATAAAACAAGTCCCATCACACTGCATCTGGTTTCGGGTTTTATTTTAGAATTTATAAAATTCCAGTGTCATCCATATTCATGAGCCTTTACACATGTTTGCATATAATCTCCAAATTCCAAAGTTAAGGCCAAGGGATGGATGTAGCTATGGAAACATAGGACATGGAAGACATTCAACAAGGAGGAAAAGACACTCCCCACCCCTGCCCTAGGTTCCTCGCCATCTTGGAGGCTGCAGAGAGGTGACCTGGGTACAGTCAATTTCATAGTCCTTATTAACAATCAGAGAAAGGGAGTGAGACCCTGAACAGCTTAGGATAGGGCTTACATCTACAGCACTTAGCAATAAAAGGAGGTGTGCAAAATCCCGTGGTGATCAATTAAACTTTACCTTCAGTGAGGGGAGACTGGATGTTGGAGGATGACAATGAAGATGAAGAGGGGGCTGGAGGAAAGCAAGGTGTCCCCAGTCTCATGCAGATGGGAGAAGAGACAGCTCCAGGAAAAGGCAGGGAAGCCCTCTCCCCACCTCACCCACCTGGCTCAAGCTGCCAGCCTACAGAGCAAAGTAGACGTTCTTTTCCCATCTCAGTATCGTTCCTCTAAGTGGGTACATGTGGGACTGTTTTATCTACAGGGAACTGAAGTTAGACTTGGGAAAGCAATTCTGGATCCACTTAGGATAAGAGTCTACAGGTAGCCAAGCCTGAGTTATTAAATGAGGGAGTGGGTGTCATGGTGACAGTTGTCATAGTGACAGTTCCCAGGGAAGGCCATGAGATGGGCACAGGTTGGCTTTTCTAGTAACCCCCAAGTATCTGGGAGGGGACATGTTGCTAGTTGACCAGATGACCTGGAGATAAAAGGTCTGTCCTCAGTTTCCACAGCCTGACAGGGGTTTGTCTACTTTGGGCCACTTTTCTTGGTGAGGGTTGGCCTGCAGCCAAGCTAGCTGGAGGTGGCCAGTGGTCCAAAAATTACCTCTTGTACCTGAGGAAAAGTTCTCCTTCAGCTAGCAATGCTCCCTGCACCGGGTCTTTTGTTTTCACTCTGCCTTCCCTTTTAATCTGTACTAAACGACCATCTCTATCGACGAGACCTCCCTTAAGCCTATTCCTCAGGACTGAATAAAGCATTCAGGCTATGCCTGCCAGAGCCTACATGGTCGGGCTGGCTGGGAATGAGCACTCAGCTCTGGCCTCCACCCTCCACTCAATGACAAGCCCAGAAGCCCCATAAACGTCTATATCATGAGAAGAGCCTTGGGGTGGCACTAACCCACATGAGTACTACCACACTGGCTGAGGTAGAAAGAAGGCAACTGAACACGGTATCTGGGCAAGGTGGGCAGAGGCTAAAGGTCGTGGGAAAGCTGAGCTGTCACTTAGGGTCGAGCCCCCTCCCCATCACCAAAGAAAAGCCAGTCTCTACCCCCTTACCCTCAAAGTCTTAAGCCACTCTAGTCCACAGTGACAGCCACAGGTAACCCAAGTGGAATACGCATAGCTGTGCCTCTAAGATACATAGGATCATGAGGCTGAAGCTGCAACAGAAGCCCCTGATGCTTTCAGAACCCAAAGTGGGCACCATCAGCACTATCCGAGGACCCAGGCCACCCTCTACCTCTCGGCCCACTCTATCACCAGGACATCTGACCTCTTGCTGTCCAATACCATGCCTTCCTCCTATCCTGAAGCCTGTGCTAAGCAGATTTTGACAGCTAAAGGAAGCTGACTGCTTTCGACAGAGGAAGGTCTGGGCGACAGGTGGTGGGAAAGGAAAAGGGCAAACGTTTTGGCTTTTATAAAGTCAAGGAAATTTATTTCCTGAGGTCATGACACAGGAAGTCAACTCCTAGCCGCTGTGGAGCTCTGGTGTGAAGGTCAGAGTGCTGACTACATGCTGGGTGGACCAGGAAGCTGGAGTCTGTGATCACGAAATGCTCGATTACCTTGCTTAGTGTTTCACACAGTGGCGTGCCTGTCCCAGAGCACAGCATCAGGAGCAGACCCTGAGCCTGCTGGGTGCTGACCAGGCCTGGAGAAGCAACCACACAAGGCCAGCCCACCAGGCTTTGCTGTGAGACCTCGGGGAGGGGGAAGAGCATCAACAATTTACGAGGGTCCAGCTGCTGGGTCAGATTGAGACAAACCATTGTGTGGTTGGGTTTGGGCAGCAGGCTGGAAAGGTTTCTTTTTGATCATTATCGTTTGGGGCCCCAAGGGAGGGTCTTGGGGGCCACTTGAGCCCCAAAGCTGGGAAATTCTTCAGAGCTGCTCATATCAGGAGCCTGTGGAGAGGGAGGATACAACTTTAGCACAGGGTAGCTCTTGATGACTTATAAAGGCCTAAAGTAACTCCATTCCATCCATACCCCACTAGCCCACGGGGGCTTAGCCCACAAAGAATACCCATGACAGAAGTGCCATCTGACCTTCTCATTGCTGTTAGAGGTCCAGGGAGCATCTCGCACCACAAAGCCTTTGGATGGTGCCTTGGACTCTTCATGTGCTGGGGGCTTCATGTAAACCTGCAGTGCCTCACTGTCCACCACATCTGCCAGCTGAACAGCATAGGGAGGTGGTGCTGCTCAGTCTACAGCCAGCCAGCTGAGCCTTCTCCTGACAACTACCAAGGGGCCACCCACCCTCCTGCATGGTCCCAAAGACCATGCCTGCTCAGAACTCACATATTCCTCTTCTAGGTTGAGGATATGGTCGATAGCTTCCTCCACATTCTCCGGGAGTCCTGTCACAGTGACACAATTGGGGTCTGGAGCTCCACTCTGTGGGAAGCGAATGTCCACCTGGAAGAAGCACAGTGTCAAAGGGCATTAAAGGGTAGACTCTAAACCTCAGAGCCAAGTGCTCATCGCTCCTAGCTTCATGTGGTCAGCAGTATAGGTAGGAGATGGGAGTTCTCATCTTGGAGCTTCAGCTGGCTCTGTGGACTCACCTTGAACTCGTCCATTATTTTGCGGATGGCTTTGCCTCGGGCACCGATGATCCGGGCATGCACGCGGTGATCCAGTGGGACATCCTCAGAAACCATCTGCTCAAGCTCACCCACAATTCTCAGGATAGCATCACGGGCCGCTTCAGTGTTCTTCTCATACCCCGTGATGGTGATTTGGTCCTGGGGCTAAAAAGGAGAATGCTGTCAGAGAAAAGGGTGGCTTCCTCTGTGACATTCCAGGAGCAGCAGTGTGCTGACCTAGCAGGCTGGTCTGAGGAGACGAAAGAGTACAACTGTGTGGATGATGGCTAGATGGCTAAGCGTGTCAAACCTCTCCTTAGAGGAGACTTTTATCCTTTCAGAAGAAAACGGGAGAAAACACATCAGATGGCTCAGCAGTTAAGACTGACTGCTACACTTGCAGAAGACCAGAGATCCTAGCACCCATGTCAGGCAGCCCACTATGCCGCCTCCAGCTCCAGGAGGTCTGATGCCCTCTTCTGGCTCCTGTGGATACCTGCATCCATAAGCTCACACCCACGTACGGACACACATATAAATACAGATAGTAAAACTCCAGATCTAATGACCTCTCCTTACCTCCTTGGGTACCACACACAGGCAGTACACACACACACAAAACATCCATATGCTAAAAAAAAAAATAATAATAATAATTATCTTTTTTTGAGACAGGGTTTTTGTCTGTGTGACAGCCCTTGCTATCCTGTGGATCAGGCCTTGAACTCACAGGGATCTGCTTGCCTCTGTTTCCACTGTACTGGGAAAAAAGGTGTTTGCCACTACTCCAGGCTAAATGTAATCATCTTTTAAAAATAAAATCATAAACAAAACCACACACAGTTAATGTCCATTAAGCAGCCATTACTTCCCCAAATCCATAACAGATAATGTAGTGAAAATTTTGGCTTCTTTAAAAATACAGAAATGTGAATGTTTTGTTTTATTCCCAGGTGTGGGCTATGGGGCTGCTTCAGACTGTCCACAGCAGCTGACTATGATTTGTCTCGTGCTCTGGCAGGGGCGTGTTTTTTGCCAGCTGAAGAGAGTTTATGTTTTGAATTTTGGGAACTCTTGTGAGGGTATCAAAATGCCAGAGCACTGAGAGGTTGTGGCAGCTGCTGTTTCCCGTTCCTATGGTTTGTCAAGTTGTTGTGAGCAAAGAGATGAGAAGAAGAAACTGGATATCCCAATGATGAACATCAACATTGCCCCTGGAAGTAGTCTAACAAGAAGACTGAAGCTCTCTTTCCCCTCTAGCCTTCTTTCTCTCTTACCTTGTGTTGGGGGTTGGAAGAGTGGAGAAAGGTAGGAGGAAAAGTAGCTACAAGCCCAGTTACAAAAGGAGGGGCAGACAATATGGCTCAGTGGGTAAAGGCACTTGCTGCCAAACCTGACATGAGTTTGACAACATGAGTCTAGTTCCTGGAACTGAGATGGTGAAGGACAAACTGTCAAAAATCATTCCCTTAAGATGTTCTGATTTCCACAGGTGTGCATGCACATGTGTACACATTCTCTCTCCCCTCCACCCACTCCATGAGTACTAGAAAAAGACAAGGTACCTGGTCATAAAGAGGAGGAAGTACCAGGAAGCGGGGGTCAAGGAAAGCGGGTACAAGGTGGAAGACTACGATGATGTAAAGTTCTTAGCCCATTAGCCTCCTGCTTCTTTGGACTTCTAAAGCACTCTGGTGACTCAGACCCTCGGCTCAGCCTTCCTTGTACCATGCTAGTGAGAACCAGCAGACTCAAGACAGATCAGGGAATATGGAGGGTGCAAGGGAGCAAACAGTAGCTTTAATTTAATCTCCAGGATAGAAGTCCACAAGAAACAGACAAGATTATAAAGTAACAAGTGCTTGGAGACAACATTAGAAAGAAGAAAGAGCCAGCCTAGGAGGGAAGCGAGAGATCTAGGCATAAGGAAAGAGGCAGCCGACTAAGAACTTCTGTGCAGACTCAGAGGAAGGCCAGGCAGCTGATCCAAATGAAGTTCACAGAAACCAAGCACACCAGGGCCAGCACACTCCACAGAATTAGTTCTGTGAAAGTCTCACAGGAAAAACCTGAGGATTCAAAGACTGGGGCTGGCAAGATGGCTCAGTAGGTCAAGGCACTTGCAAAACTGATGAGGTCAATCTTTGGAACCTACATGGTCGAAGGAAACAAACTGAATCCTGCAAGTTGTCCTGGTTTCTACACACATGCTGTATGGTGTACGTGTGCCCCTATACACATACATAAACGACATACTTTTCTTGGTTCACAAATGAGCTAAGGCATAGTGGGGACAACACATTTTATACATCTCTGTATATTATAAAGCACAATCTGTTGTTCTCGCTATGACACATACACAGATGCAAAGGAGACCTCAGCCTATGGGAATCTCACCCTCGTGCTAATACTGGATGCATTTGTGGGCACAGTGCTCAAGGTCACAGAGCTGGCACAGGCCTTGAGGGCAGGGGTATCAGTAGGAGAGCCAGAGCTCCACTCATGTAGAGCCACTTGAAAGGTTAAAGTCTAAGGGAAGGAGCAGACTTTGAGGTGAGATGGGATGGGATGGGACTGTCCTGCCCTCGAGTGAGAAGGTGGGTTACCCTTCACATTGTTTTACATGTAGGAGGAAGCTGTGCAGAGCTCATCAGGGACCATGGCAAGAGGAAGAGGGGATGCAGAGAATCCAGACCTGGCTGGCTTTTGTCTATCTGTTTCTAGTACATCACTGGAACCTGGTCACAAAGTCTTAGGCACGGGTAGACATAGTGTGTGCATGTGTAGGCAGGATAGCTCAAGGAGCCGGCTGGAGGCTTAAGCTTGCTTGTCAGGAGCATCAAAGTAGCACAGGGAATTTAAAACTGCCCTGTAGTCCATGTAACAGTTTCAAGGAAACATACAGCTGCCAAGTCCTGGTCTATAACTTGAGCTGAAGTCAGATTCTGAGATAGTAGTTGTCCTCACTTATCCACTTGTCAAATCAATGCTGCCGCCTAAGTATAGTTTCCAAGTCAAGCCAGGCATGGTGGTGCTCTTGGGAGGCAAAGGTAGGTAGAAGATCCCTGTGATTCTGAGGCCAGCCTGTTCTACATATTGAGTTTCAGGACAGCCAAGGCTACAGAGAGACCCTGTCTCAAAAAGTACCAGTATCAGTACCATGCACCCCCCCAACCCAGGTCAAGGTAAAGGCCAATACAATGCCATCTTCCCAAGTGTTCTAAACCACAATACATCAATCAGATAGCCATCTTACCTGATTGCCATCATCCTTATCAGGAAATTGGATGTTCACATCATGCTCCAAGCGGATCTGGGTGATCACTGCCCCTTTCCTCCCGATAATTTTGGGATGGTATTTGGGGTCTACAGTGACACTCAGCTTAAAACTCCTTAAAGCCTAAAATAAAATGAGAATGAGGCAGAGAGCAAAGAGAGAGGGAGAGAGAGAGAGAGAGAAAGAGAACAAGTCCATGAGTATGAACATTCATATCTAAATATAAACCACCAGTACCCAGGCCCTATTTCCAGCCTGATTCAGAACACAGCCTGAAACACCACCAAGCTTACTAGCTGGAGGCCTTGGTGGTCAGGCACTGCTTCACTGTCCCTGTCGGTCACGGGTCTTGCTCTGTTCTCACCTAGTCTGCACCTGCTTTTGGAACAGGCTGCTGACTGTCAAGATGGACAGGATGGACAGCCACCTTTTCCAGTTCTATTCCTACTTCCTGAATTGATGAACCAGGGATCTGATGAATCAGCTTGAATAAAATATTCTAGGCCTTTTAGGACTAGTATATAGAAGAGGCCAATAAGGCAATAAGAGCATCCACAGGATTAATAGACAGTCCAGGACACCTCCATAACCTATGGCTAAGGTGCACCAGGTTACAGTCAAAACGTGCCCAATCTCTGCCCTAGTCACTGGACTCCAAACTGTGTTCTACCCAGACAAAAAAATGGTAACAACAAACAAAAAACCCAAAATCAAAAAAACAAAAAATAACAAAACAAAAAACTGTCCTCATGAAAGACCAGTTGTCTGGAGTGACCATCTAGTTCCCAGACTTCCCTGAGTCCCTGAGCAGTGTCTCTCTCAGAATTCTTTAGAGAGCACTCCATCACAGGCACAGGAGCCTTGCTTGTCCTGAGATGAGGTACTATCTTTTACCTTTTCTGTAGGAGCTAACACAGAATGTTTCCAAACCTATGAAAGCAGGAAGATAGGTCACCCCAGTCTTGCTCACCCGATCCTCCTGCTCAGCCTGCAGCTCCTTCACTCGATCCAGCAGCCCCGCCTTAGCCCTGTCCAAATTTGCTGCGAGGCCAGTGATGGCGATGGTGTCTGACTGCAGCTCCGGGGCTGGTACATGGATATTCACCTGTCAGAACAGATGGAGAGGAGAGGAGTGAAGCTCACTTGCCATGGGGAATTTGAGTGAGACCTGGGAGGAAGGTCAGCAGTTGACTGAACAAAACAAAAGGAGGCAGAGCTAATGAGGGGCTGAAAAAGGACACAGACTCAGAGTGCTATGGGCTGCTTTAATAACAGCCCCCACATACTATAACCTCCAGGGAACATGGTCTACTACCTCAAACTCATCCATCATCTTGCGGATTCCACTTCCTTTCTGCCCGATGATGTAGCGGTGAAGATCAAAGGGTACCTCTACCTCGATGGTGACGGGAACCAGCGCCTAGAAGGACAACCGTAGAGATTAGGCTATGAGTTGAAGGCAGACTAACCAGCTCCATGAGCTCAAGGCCAACCACCCTGAAGACAACACTGTACATTTTAAAACCCGCTACCAATGGGACCAGGTGACAGACTACATGGATCTCAATACACCACGAACAGGACAGGACAGGGAACCCAGTCTTAGGTCACGCAGGCAGAGGCCTGACTCCTACACTATCACTGTACTTCTGTATCATAGCAAGCCAAGGCTCCCTGGGAGGAAGACACAGCACACAGAGGCCCAACTCTTAGCATGTCTCTGTGGTTGTGACAACTTTGTCAAAGCTTATGTGGGTTTCAAGGGAGTCTCCTGAACAGGTGGCTCAGTTACCTGCACTCAAGTCCCAACACACATTGCCTGTCACCCATTCTCCCCAGTCTTTGCCCTTGAACAGCATCTCCTATCAATCAACAGATGCTGCTATGCAGGCACTGTTTATAAACTGTGGTGCCATGGTGCTTACAACAGGACTCGGTACAAAGACTCATGTTTCTGGCAAACCTGAGGTAGACTATCTCTACTTCAGCTGGGGAAGGAACGGAGAGTCAGCAGATGGACAAGAAGGGATTGAGGCTGGAGTTTACTTTCTCACTGCTAATGAGATCCTTCTATAGACTCCGTCCGTGGCTATGGCCCAAGAGGCTAGACCCTGACACTGTTGTCAGGGAATGAACTGTAGAATCCTGGGTCCTGGTGAAAAGAAATGGCCTCCCTGCGCCGTGTGAGTAGCCAAGAAAGGTACAGAGCAAATGTTTGCATTTTTAGAACTGAAGCAAGAGGATCTACTGTTTGCTGCCACCGGGCAGGGTGTGAAACCTCAAGGCAGAGAAAGAGTGAGGCAAACGCACCTCCAGGGCTTCCTTGGCAGCCTCGCATTTCTCTTTCCGGCCAGAGATGATTATGATGTCACACCTCCTGGGAGAGCCAGGGTCGGTCTCCTTGGCCTCTCTGCCCTCTCCAGCCTCATCTCCATTCTCCTGGATGGAAGGCTCTACACTGTGAACTAGGAATAAAGGGAAAGCCTAGTTGGCAACTGCAGAGGTATATAAACCATACACGCTAGTGAGCCTCAGGTGTATAAACCATACACGCTAGTGAGCCTCAGGTGTATAAACCATACACGCTAGTGAGCCTCAGGTGTACAGAGAAGCCCTAATGCCTGCGGAGGCTGTGATGGAGCCCTCACCACAAGAGACTGCATGTAGAGCTCAGTCTGAGTGACCTAGCTCTGGACAAGTAATGGCAGGGTTTCAAAGATTTGTGAAAGATAATAAAGGAGAGGCCAAGGTAGGCCCATGACAGTTCTTTATGCCAGAAAGTAAGGAAAAGCCCCAAAATAAAGGGGCATGACAGCCATTAGGATACAAGCTGGCTGGAGAGGGGCTGTATCTTGTAAATGCCCAAAGAATATTAACCCATAGATCCAAGGGAGGTAGTAGAGTAAGTAATGGGAGAGCCGTCACCTGGGGTTAAACTAGGCAAGGGTGGCTCTGAAGGACACCTTGAACAATCTAGAACACCGATTATGGATTACAGAGTAAAACTATGTGATACTTGCTATGATCTTGATGAATATACCACAGGTAAGTCAAAAGTTCTTTTTTTATTTTGTCTTTGAGAAAAGGTTTCTCTTTGTAGCCCTGGCTGGCTTCTGCCTCCCTTGGGATTAAAGGCAAGCGCCACCACTGCCTGGCTAAGTCATAGGTCCTCAGGAAATATCCACTACTGATAAAGGTCATCTTATAAACGCATACTCAAACTCAGAAAAGAAAAAAATCTATGGCAGGGACTGGTCTAAGAAAACAGTGCAATTCTTTATACTATCCCATGCAGACTTCCTGCATTTCAACACTAAGATGTTGAGGATGAGAGATTACTCTGGTGTGAAATCCATAACAGGATGGCTAAGATTCCTCATAAATGGCCTGTATTCCCAGGAAAACGAAATAACTCTGACAAGCACCATGGCCACCAACCCAGTGATACTAAATGCCTATTCCAGGCTGCACGGTCTTTCTGGGCTACAGAGGTCAACAAAGACTCATCAATAGGAAGAGTTCACACCCTGTGGTCCACACATGCAAAGCAGGCAGAGAAAGGTTCAGAGATGACACCTCCTCAGCAACTGACCACATCAGTTCTTCCCTTCAACTAAGGTTACCGTATGACCAACTCCCTAGACAGAACAAGGTAACAAGCATGGTGAGGCTTAGCCATTCCAGAAGAGATGTGAAGTACCTTACTGGCGTCCTCTAGGCAGTGTTAAGAAACTCAGAAGGACCTATCTGCAATGTGTATGTATGCAGGGCTCACTGAATGGGGCTGAGCTAACATCCCACTGTTATGCCAACCGTGTCTAGACTCTCAGCAATTTCCTAGGTAAGACATAGGAAGTTGCTCACTCCTTTTTGAGGGCCTAGTCTTTTCTTTTAGAGACCAGGAGGATGGACCTGAAATCCATGGCTAGCATCCAAAGAGCATGCCAGTGCCCAAACAAGGAAGAACCAAAAGGACTGACTGATTTCACAACTGCAAGGGCAGTGACAGTCACCACTGATGGTGGTCAGCACAGAGCCAAGCTTCAGCAGACCCACCTGGATTTTCCTCTCTGTCTGGGAACTTAATTTGAACATTGTAGTCCCTAGTGATCTGCTGGATTCTTGAACCTTTGGGACCCATGACCGAGCGGTGAAACTTCTGGGGTATAGCACATTCCACCGTCACTTGAGCTTCCTGAAAATGGGCACAATGGCAAGCAAAAGTCAAATCCTACAAGTCAGTAATAACATCTCCTTAGCATCCTACCTTCCTCACTAGCTCTATAACTCTTTAATCAAGTGAACGTAGAGACCCCAGCATCAACTGGGTGGAAGGGGACAACAGAGTAGAGGGGCAGGTCTCCTGCAGTGGGTTCTCGTGAAAAAGATACCCACAACCTACAGCACAGTTTTTATTACACACATTGGGTATAGAATACCTGCTTTACATTCAAGTGCTGCCTCACTGTACAAGGTGCCCATGAGACACTGGCTACTGGTGAGCAGCCAATGTTAGACTAGCTAAGACCTTGTGCTGTCATAGCCTTACACTTAGTGAAGCCATACCAGGCTATTAGCAGAAGGCTTTGCAAGGAAGACCATGAGGGATTGGGAAGGGGAACAACAGCTGTCTCAGAGCTTTCATGTGATTGTTCTATGGACTCACTGACTCACAGTGGTGATCACAGCCCCGTCAGTGCCCCCTGGACACTCACCAGATCCTCAATGATTTCCAGGATGCGTTTCTTGGCTGCCTCCACACAGTCCTTTGCACCTTTGAGAGTGACTTTGTCACTCTGTGTGCCAGAGCGTGGGAAGCTGACCATCACCCCGCCGTACTCTTCAGCAATCTCTCGTAATACCTGCCCTCTTCGGATGACAAAGTGGCGGTGGTGTTTCGGGTCCACCAGCATGTAGTCTTCAACCACATTATCCTGTAATGTGCAAAGGAGGAGCTGAAGAAGACCCACTCCAGCAATGGCACAAACAGCACTAAAGCTTGCTACCTACCAGGTTTTGGATCAATGCTTCCAGCTCTTTTTGGGCCTCACGGACAGCATCCTCCTTCCCTATGATTGTGATTAGGTCCTGGTCCTTATCCTCAGCAGCCGGGAAGATGATGCGGGCTCCAGTACTGTCACGCACCTTGCGGATTTTACCTCCTCCTTTGCCAATGAGGAATTTGTGGTATTCTGGCTTGGCTCGGATGTCCACAGTAAAACTCTTGGTTTGCTGCAGAAACAAACTTCATGTATGCTTGCCCCACACAACCTGCCTGGACCACAGTGTGTGAATAAGGGTGCTTAGGCGTAAGCGGGCTCCCTTCAGGCATCTGCAGTGTCCCATGTCTTATATCAATGTCCCACATCCCACGGAATTATCATACTGTTTACCTCAAATGGTAACACCCAGACTGTCATTTTTTCCTCCAGACATGAGACAGATGCAGAGATTACGCTGGTTCCGATATTTATCAGCAATGACTACACTTCTCCAAGTCATTTGTCACATACAAGAGGCTTGCCAATGTGTGGTAGCACACTGGCAGAGTACATGCCCTGAGGAGAGCAGGATCTACTAGGCCATGGCTCTCTCACTTTTTCATACTTCTGGACCAAACACACATTAAGTATTCATGGGGCAGCCCTGTTCCTTCCCAGACTATAGAGCAGCCAGCACAACAGCCACTCACAAGCTCAAGGATGGAGAGCCACAGCTGAGACTGCCCTCCCCATGGTAGCATAAAGCCCTTGTTTCACACCAAGAAAGCAGGGTACAACAAAAGCTGGACACTGTGTCATCTCTTTCTAGGTGTCCTGACACTCAGAGAAAATAGAGGGATCTGCAGGGCCAGCTTGACTAACCTTGGATGTCACATGACACATAGCAAGAAGAATATGGAAGAAGAAAAGACCTCGTAGCATACACAATTTGAAAAACTTAGTTTTGTTAATTTTTTTAAAAAACACTGGTTTCACCAAATACCATCATAAAAGTCCTTAGATAAAGATGTTTGCAAACTACATAATTTAAAAATGAATGTGGTGGCAAACACCTGCAATCCCAGCATAAGAGGCTGTGGTAGAAGTATCTTAGGTTTGGGCCTGTTACACCACAGAAGTAAATCAACTAGGTGAATTCAGCAAAAGGTTGGCTAAACATTCACAAACAAACCAAAAGTGACTAGGATACCGAGCACGGTTACGTCAGTGTCTAGACCAAGTGCTGGACAAAACACAGAATCCACAGTCTCAAGCTCGGAAGAAAAGGGAACATCTGTACTTTGGCATGTAGCTACAAAAGACCCATGGCAGACCACACCTAAGTGTCAGCTACGCAAGGCTGCCCCTCACCTCTTCCACCAGATGCTAGGAGAACAATGTGCCTACTCACAGACATGAGAGTTGTATATATAAAACAAAAATATACAAAGATGTGGGATTTCATAATTACTTTGTGTGTATGTCTCTCTCTCTCTCTCTCTCTCTCTCTCTCTCTCTCTCTCTCTATATATATATATATATATATATATATATGTGTGTGTGTGTGTGTATATACACACATATATATATAGTGTACTTCTACATGCTAACCACAGGAAATTGAAAATTTTCAATTACAGTATCACTAAAAACAGAAATAACAGTTCAGTCCATGTAGAAAACAGCGTAAGCAATTTGTAATAAAGGTTTTTAGTGCGTGTGTGGCTCAGCATCAACACTAGGCGTCTTCCTTGATCACCTCTACTTTATATTATGATAGGCTCTCTGTCTGAATCTGGAGCTTGCTATTTCTACTAGCAAGAATGGTGTGATGGTGCTAGCCATCCTGCTCTGGATGCCTCAGCCTCCCAAGAGTTAAGATTATAGATGGGCTACCATGCCTACCTAGTTTTTATATGGGTTTGGAGGATCTAAACTCTAGTCTTCATGGTTGTGTGGTAAGCTACCTCCATAACCCTAAGGAAAATTCCCTTTTAGATTATATGTCTGCACATGTGTTCAGCTGCCCTCAGGGGCCAGAAGATGGTGTTGGATCTCTAGCAGGTTGTGAGCCACCCAGGGACGTGGATTCTGGGACCTAAACTCTAGCTCAGAGACTAAGAGAAGTAGGTACTTAACCAAACTATTTCTAGTCTGTCCCACACCCCAATAATTAAAAAACAAAGTCAAAAACCAAAACCAAAGAGAGCGAACTTGAAGGAGTCCCCATCAGCTGACATCCAAGTTTCCTGGAAGGCTGGCCACCCCAAATCTGCGGTGCTGTCCAAGCAGAAGAGTCTATACTATATTCAGACCCACATTGGTTAGTTTTTTTGAGACTATGTACCCGTTACTCGCCTGGAACTCAGGAATGTGCCTGCCTCTGCCTCCAGAATGCTGGGATTAAAGGCGTGCACCACGTCAGCCCAAAGGGGATATTTACAGAAGGACCAAGGAAATTCAATAGATAAAGTCTCTGGAAATAGGTGGTGCTCAACAAACTAATGGTAGTGGAGGTCAGAGGACTGTCTTGACCACAACCCAGAACTTGGTCAGAGCCTGTAAAGCTGTTTTTGACCTGCCCCAAAGGAAGAACACTGAAGGTTTTCCATACCAAGAAAGGGGGCGTCAGCAGTGCTCACCTTCTCCTCAGCCAGGTGCAGGAGCTGCTTCTTGGCCTTCTCTACATCTGAGGAAGGACCCCTGATGACAACAGTGTCGCTTCCAGAACCTTCCACAGGAAAGTGAATATGGACACCACCACATTCCTCCATGATGGAGCGGATCAGACGGCCCTTTGTGCCAATGAGAGAGTTGTGTAGTTTGGCAGGGATTGAGACCTCCACCTCAGCTATGTTGGCCTGAAATCAAATAGAACATTGAGAGGAAATTACACTGTTGTGTGGTAAGAAAGGCCTGGAGGAAGAACACAACTATAGCTTGAAAGAGTTTGAAGAAATAAAAGTGAGGAGATACTCTTAAGATGTGCTGGGTAGAGGTCGCAGTAAGGCCTACAAAGCACACTAGGAAAGACACGACTTTAGACAATGCAATAGGAAAAGTCACATGACAGGATGATTCCAGAACTGTATAAATATCAAGATTATCAAACTGCACAATGTAAACATGTATAGCTTACTGCCTGTTAATTTTTAAAAAGTTAGAAACAAAATTCAGTAAGCACTTGAAATATAGTTTGCTTTTCTTTTAAAAATCTCTTTTGTGGATGATGTGAATGAGTGTAGGGTAGAGGACAATCAATTTGGGGGTCTTCGTTCCCATGTGCCACCTTGTTTGAGACAGAGCCTTTTTTATCCACTGCACACATACGCTAGGCTAGCTGGTCTGCGAGACTCTGGGGATTCTCGTTTCCAGTTTCCATCTCAATGTATGCGCTTATACTGAATTACAGATGTGAAGAGCCTGGCTTCATGGGATTTCTGAGGTTCTGAAATCATGCCCTTAAGTTTGCTTAGCAAGCACTTTATTCACTGAGCCATCTCTCTCCAGCCCCAGAAATGATTTTTCAAGTACTATAAAATTAACAAAAGGAAAATATCTAACGAGCTAGTACTGGTTCAGGCAGGAGGACAGGTGACATAGCTGGTGTGGTGCCAAGTAAGAACAACCTGAGGAGGACAAGTAGAGAGCTGCTGAACACTTGACAACATTCCCTAGGCTTAAAGCTCAAGTCTTTTAAAATGAGCCTAGAAGACTCTGCTAGAAACTTTACAAACAAAAGATGGATAAGGAGCCCATCAAGAAATATCTCCCATTACCAGATCTTTCTGGATAGACAGAATCCGGCTTCGGGCAGCTTCACAGTTAGCTCGCTTGCCAGTGATAACAATGGTCTCAGAGTTGCTGTTTTCTGCAGGAAGGTCAATCTTGGTGTTGCTCTCTTCACGAATCTAAAGGAGAGGCACAAGAGAAGATAAAAGAGTTTCTCTTCAGTAGACACACTTGAGTGCAGGGCTAGGAAGGCAGGCCAGCTCCTCTTTTTAATCCACAAAGGCTTTAGGGCTGGAGCAAGATGATCCAATCACCTTTTTAATGTTTGCACCTCCTTTCCCAATGATATTCTTGTGAAACTGTTTGAAGATCGGTACAGAAATTGAGTAGCTATTTTCCACCTTAAAGACAAAAGAGGATTCATGGCAGAGGGTCAAGTCTCCCCTTTAGCCCCCAAAAGCTATATGAACTTAAGTGCATACTATCAACAAACAGTCTTAGCCTACTCTTTTCCCCCCATCTACTTATCATGAGGAAAAAAGAAATGAATTGTATCATTTAATTAACTTGGCATATCAACTTATAGAAAACCCCTATACAAAGTTCTATGGAAGTGGTTAGCCAAAGAATTTGGAGCTCTTTAATATAGACTAAATATAGCTTCAAACAACATTCTGGCTGTGGGAGGGGCTAAAAAATAGATGTCAAGACCTGTAGGCACTGGTACCATAAGAAACCCCCCCAGTAGCTTCATGCAATAGTTCAGTTCCTCTCCTCTCAGGGGAGGCAGAACTGTAATGGAACCCGGGGTGACCATGAACCATGGTGATTTGTGGCTTTTTCCATCAATTCCTTTTTCACACTTTCTAAGCCTCTCAGCTTTAAATTTTTATTTTTTTAAGAATTATTTTTTTTGGGCTGGAGAGATGGCTCAGCCGTAAAAGGCTAGGCTCACAACCAAAAATATAAGAATTATTTTTTCTCCCTCTTTTAACCCTCATAGTTCTTAACTATGTAGCCCAGCACAGCTCTTAATTCAAGTTCAACCCAGCTTCTGCAGGCTAGGATTAGAGATGTGTACAATTATGCCCCTCTTCCCAGGTGACTTTTTCAAGAAAATAGTCAATTCAGTAAATTACTGTCTCTTTACCCATGTTACTTTTCTTTCCTTACCAAATGGAGCAGGTTCTCTACCTGGGTATTTGAAGATTCTCTCAGGGAAAAAAAAAGGGAGGAGGAGGGGGATTATGGTAAACAGGAATCTCGCACATACTAGTTGATCATTAGGAGTGTAAGTGAGACATCAAGGTCCCGAGAGGTGCTACCACCTCTTTGTTCTAAGCCCCTGAGACAGCAGAGCACCCTTAGGGCAGAGGTCCTGCAGGTACTCAAAAACCTATGGGAGCCCCTGCTCCCCAACCCCAGAGGGTGCACAGAGTTACCTACCAGGTCTGCAACCATTTTCTGCATGTACTTAGTGCATTTTTCCACCTCATTCTTGGGGCCTCTGAGTTGCACAATATCACTTTTTTGTGCTGGGTCTGGAAAGTTGATGATAACCTAAAACAAATCATTGGAAGACAGTGCACAATTATTCTGAGACTTTTGGGGAAGCAAGAAAGACCAGGGGGAGAAGGGTGTTTGAACTCAGAACTCACACAGAAGAGAACTAACTCTTGAAAGCTGTTCCTAGAGCACAATCCATATACTTGTGTGGTATGTGTGCCTATGAGCATGTGTTTTTAAAAGTGAAATAATGAAAACACCCTAAGTGAAAATTACTATCACTTCCAGAAGTTAAGAGAATGCTTTTGGGGTTGGCAGTGTAGTTCAGAGGCAGAGCACTTGCTGTATATACAAAGTCCTGGGGGTTTCATTCCCAATACCAAGAAAAACAAACAAATGGAAGGAAGGAAGGAAGGAAGGAAGGAAGGGAGGAAGGGAGGAAGGGAGGGAGGAAGGAAGGAAGGGAGGAAGGAAGGAAGGGAGGAAGGAAGGAAGGAAGGGAGGAAGGGAGGAAGGGAGGAAGGAAGGAAGGGAGGAAGGGAGGGAGGGAGGAAGGAAGGAAGGGAGGAAGGAAGGAAGGGAGGGAGGAAGGAAGGAAGGGAGGAAGGAAGGAAAAGGGGAGTGCTTTGGGGAAAGCTTTACCTCTGGGAATTTGTCCCGAATTTCTCGAATCCGTTCACCTTTCTGCCCAATGATTGTGCGATGAAATCTTTGCTCAATGATTAGATCCTTGGTGCGCTCATTTTCCTAAAATAAATTAAAGTGGACAATACCATTCATGACAAGAAAGGTTACAAACTTCCCATCACCACGCACCATGTGAGGTGGTGCCCAAGTAGTTGTCTACAGCAGCCTCCAGAACCATCGTGCCATCAGGGGTGCCTACCAGGGTACCTGCTCCATCTTGCCACATTACGTTATACTTGAGGTGTGCTATTTTCCTAAACACAGTACAGTAAAGGAATAGATTGCAGGGCTCTTGAGTCATTAAGTGCAGTCACAGTAGCATTAACTGCTAAAAAGGAGCAAGAAGCACTAGTTTCTACCAGAACAACAAGGAGTTCAACACCCAACACAGCAGGGAAAACCCCTTGAGTACACTGGGCTTGGATAATTAGGAAGGAATGGCTCATTACAGGGCACTGAACCACACCTGTCTCAATGTCCTCCACTGTCCCCACTGAAATGTCAGAAGAAGGAACAATATAGGCAGAGATGGAATCCAGGAAGAACACCCATCAGCCCATAAAACATGTTCAAGAATTCGGTGGATCAGACTGGTCTCTCATAACAACGATCAGTATAGGCTGAAGACACTCCAGGGTAAAGGCGCGCAAGGCAACAGGTCAATGGTAACAAGAGCGGATCCCAGCCTGGATACTAACTTCAGGGACGGTTGGAGGACAGCCTAAGGCTGGGCCTCACCCTGGATCACAGTGAAAAAAAGTAAAAATCCCTTCACATAAAACCTTTCTTCCAGGGCTGGAGAAATGGCTCAGTGGCTGAGAGGACTGGTTGCTTTTCCAGAAGACCTGAGTTCAATTCCCAGTTACCGCATGGTAGCTCACAACTGTCTGTAACTCCTGTTCCAGGAGATCTACACCTTCATAAAGACAACTAAATAAATTATCTAAAAACTACAACTAAAACATTTCTTCCAATTTGAGGTTCTTAGCATGGCAAAGAGGTTAGAACATGAACTCGAACTAATTATCAGGTCCTAATCAACTTTTTTGGACTCTTGAAGGCCGCCAGTGATTTTCATGTGGGGCCAGTCAGGAATCACTGCAGCATGAACCTCATTCCTGGGTGTCCCAGGCACATAGGGAGTGAGGCTGCAGGGATTCTCAAGCCTGGCCACACAGAGAGTCACCTCCTTGTGACTTTTTATTTTTTTTTAAAAGATTTATTTATTTATTATTTGTAAATACACTGTAGCTGTCTTCAGACATGCCAGAAGAGGGCATCCGATCTCATTACGGATGGTTGGGAGCCACCATGTGGTTGCTGGGATTTGAACTCAGGATCTTTGGAAGAGCAGTCAGTGCTCTTACCTGTTGAGCCATCTCTCCAGCCCCCCTCCTGGTGACTTTTAAAGTCTAGAAAATGACAACCCATCTGTGAAGTTGTAGCCAGGGATATGGGATCTCTGGTGATCTGGAGAGGACAGCAGAAAAAACTTGGCTCCAGGTAGTCAATTCCAGCAATGCTTTTCCTCAGGAGTAGCCAACAGGCCCAAGCCGGCAGGCACCTTGTAGGCAGGGCCTGGGCACTTGGCTTACCATTCGAGAAGCAAGCTCCAGCAGCTCCCGCTTGGCCTGCTGCACACCCTGTGGGTCTCCCTCAATTCGGATCAGGTTACTCTTTTCACTGTCAGGGGGGATGCGCACAGACACTTTGTACTGGTCTTTGATTCTGTTGACTTTAGGACAAAAAGAAATACATCTTGAACATAAAAGGAATGGCAGTCTACTAATGATTAACAGCCAAGAGCATAAGGGTCAAGCTTTCATATGCTCACTAGTCAAAACAAACAAACAACCTGGCTGTGCTCTTCATCAGACTGTGAAGTTTCTAGGGCACTGGTCTTCCAGCTTTGAATATAAGAACTGCCATTAGAGCTTCAAATGAATGATGACTAGTATCAATTAGTATAAAACAGGTAGTCTTGAGCATACATATGTTCTCAGAATATCTTAAAATACACAGGTACCAATATGCAAGTAAGATTGGAAACTAAAATACATGCATTAAATAAGGACACAGCCACCCTAGGGACCCAATTCACCCTGGCAAAGTTAGGGTCTCATTAAGTACCCCTGGTTGGCCTCCAATTCAGAGATCAGACTGCCTCTGCCCTCTTGAGTGCTGATCCCCTTCAAGGGATCATGGCTTTGGGGAGTAGTATACTAGGAGACTATGCTGCTGCTCAGCGACTCCAGGGTAACTGTTAACCCAAACTGAATGCTTCAATGCCTTCTACAAAACCGAGTTGTAAAATTCAATCTTCACTCAATTTCTCTGGACAGAACATGGTAACCTGTCCATTGTACAGTTAGGAAAAGTGAAGCCCAAGATGGGCTCCACAAACGGTAGATGATCAGAGGAAGTAATCTGGTAAAACTGATGTGACCAGCTGTTCCAGAGTAATGAAAAGGCAGAGGTGGGTTGGGGAATAAGCAGCAGATTTCAGATTATGGAAGAAAATGAGGGTTTGTAACGGGCTGAATACAGTACTTTGACTATGCTAGAGTTAATTTCAGAATTGTACGGACAGTACTTTATATTTATTAAGTAAACTCTACAGTTAACTAAAATAAAAAGCAAAGTCATAAAAGCAATTTGATGGTGTTTATATACAAGATTCAAGCTGCCTGTGAAATAAGTGCCAACTGAGGTCACTCTGCTAGGAAATTACCACTGTCATGAAAATGGCACAGATATAAGACTACTGCCAGAGAGGACGCATCTTTAACAGATGACTGTGGAGCAAACAGGCTTATAGTTACAAGTAACAAAAACATGGGTCCAAGTCATTAGAAATCACAAAAGGATATGCTGAAACTCTATAGCATTGTTTCAAGAACATGCAAGCATGTCTTATAAAAATATAGCCATACTGAAAAGGTAGACTAAAAAAGGACCTGAGGGACCTGAGGTCACCTATTCAATTAGGCTATATAATACCTATGTGGGTACAGATAGATGCCCTGTCTGCAGGTGAAGGACTATATAATACCTATGTAGGTACAGATGCCCTGTCTGCAGGTGAAGGACTCCTTGGCCTAACGCTTTCAAGGGCCTGGATTTAATTTCCAACACTCAACTTGTGTGTGTGTATGTGTGTGTGTATGTGTGTGCATTGTGTGTGTGTCTCACATGAACACATTACTGAAGTCAGTGCATTCTTTTGCTGTTCCTACAATCTGAAGTAACAAAGCAAAACCCTATCTTGAGATAGTATATGACTATTCACTTAACAGCAATCTGTTCCGAGTTCATGGACATGGCCACAAGTCTGGAAGATAACTGCAAAAACCTTTCAAATACTGGTGGGCGCTAAGTGTAGCAGGAGGGAGGGGATGATTTTCAGCTGGGGAGGGCTGATTTCTGAAATGACAATTTACTTTAGCCAAAAGGAAAAAGGCAAGGGGGTCTTTCTAGGAAGGGGAGGAAGCTGCATCAGTTTTTAGGACAGTAGTGCCTTGTCTGGCCATCTATTCAACACTCAGAAGGCTGAGGCAAGAGAGTCATGAAAGTCCTCAGAGAGGCCTTCCCCAGGGCTGCAGGGGTTGGCCTGCCTCCCTGTCAGCCTTACTCACTGTTGGCTCCGCTCTTTCCAATGAGGTGTCTGTGGAATTTATGGTCAATGTTGATCTCTACATAGTCCATGCGATTAATCTACAAGGGAAGAACGAACATCAACAACTACTTCTAGTTCCAAGATATACCTGGCCATTTAGAAATTCAGAACACAGTGGGACTTGCCCTTTCTTTCCTTTCTGAGATGGAGTTTCTCTGGGTAGCTCTGGCTATTCTAGAACTCGCTCTCTGGCCCAGGCTGGCCTCAACTCAGAGATCCACATGCTCCTGCCTCCTGAGTGCTGGGATTAAAGGTGTTGCCACCACCACCTGGCAGGACTTAACAACCAGGAATTGATGTAAAATTATCCCCCTGTCACTGTCAAAGGTCCCAACCTCAAAATAGTTTCCTTTACCCAGACTCTGGGGCCTCAAGCATCTTGTTTCAGAACCTCTTACACTCTACAAGGCTACTCTTCTGTTTCCATGGCCATCCACCTAAGACCCAAATGACAAGATTTCTACATGTCCTACCCTACCAGAGCTTCCCTTGGAGCTAGCAAGTGTCCTGATTAGAGGGTACTTACCAGATCTTTGACCATTCCTTCAATCTGTTCTTGGGCTACATTCACATCCTCTGTGGGGCCTTCCAGAGTGATCTTGTCCTCACCTTCTGTGAACTCAATGTGAACCTACCAAACCAAAATGAGGGCAGGAATGGCCAAGGCCAAATAACATAGCTGCTGTGTAACTGTGCGGGTAGTGAGAGTCTCACCAGATAACATAGCTGCTGTGTAACTGTGCGGGTAGTGAGAGTCTCATCCACCCGCAGCACAAAGAGCTCAAGGGAGGGTTGAAGGACGACACTGAATACCATGGTCTGAGGTTTCATACGTCTTTCTGCAGAGAATGGGAGCTGGGAAGCTCTTTGTGCACACACATCACCACTGTTCGTGTTCTCAGGAACTGTCTTCATTTCACTTGGATTGTACAGAGTAAGACAGATGAGACGGACACTATTTCTTTTCTATTTCACGTGTGTGTGTAAAGCCATGTGCCTATCTGTGTATAGGAACCTCAAGCAGGTGTCAGGGATCATCTGAGATGGTCCTTCCACATTATTCAGGAGGCAGGTTCCCTCAACCAAACCCAGAGGGCTGTTGTACTTTCTAAGATTAGAGTGACAGGGAGGCTGCCCCACATTTGGTGTTAATGAGAGCTCCGAGCAGCCAAACTCCTGACTTCACAGTTTCTCAGCAAGTGCTCTAGTGGCTAAGTTATCTACTCAGCCAAGGACAAAAATGTTAACTACCAAGCACCGGAGTAAAAGTCACTTTTCACACGAACAGTCCAGTGTCTCACTTGTTTCTAACATACGAAGGTAAGGCAGCTTTAAAGGGAGAGCAGTGTACCTATATCTAAGCTAATCATTAGTGATTCTGTGGCTAGAACACCTGAGATGGCAAGTGAGCCAGACAATTCTAATGTCAACACACAGGAATCAGAGAGACAGTGGGAACAACAACACGGAGTATGAGAAGACCGATTACAAACAACTCAGTCCCTTTCCAATATCGCTCCTCAAATTACTATGAAGTCATTATACTGTAATTACCAAATTCACAGCAAAGACATTTATTAGAGCTATTAATGAAAATCCTCTCTGGTTACAAAGGCCAAAAATTACTGCATACGCCTAAAAACATTTATTATGCTCTTCCATAGTTATTAATGGAAGGTGACTATATCAACAGGATAACTCAACTGAACACGGCTCCAGTCTTCAAAGCATCCACACGGCAAACAGCAAAAACAAAACCATGTTAGGCAATCTCAAGGGAGCAGATGTAACAGTTCCCTACCTTTGGCATTTGCTGAGTGATTTTGGCCAGGTTCTGCCCTTTCTTACCAATGATGAAACGGTGAAGCCAGGAAGGGGCAGAAACCGAGGACACTGTAAAACTGTTGGCCTAGGGGGAAAAAAAAACGGGGAAACACACTTGTGGATTTGTAGAGTTCGAGTTTATGCTAAAACAAAGGTCAAACCAGGAACGAGAGTGCATTGCTTTAATCCTAGTACCGATGACACTGAGGCAGGCAGATTTCTAAGAGGTCTGAGTAAAGTCTGGTCTAACATAGTTAATCTTATTAAAACACACACACACACACACACACACCCACGAATGAAAATAAATCCAAATTGTTCATATAATAGTATAGAGGAGGGACTGAGACATAGCTCAGTAAAGTACTTATGTGAGCTCTGGGACCTGATTCTGAACCCCCACAGCTGGCTGTAGCAATGCATACTCATTAAGGTAGAATACCCTGAGGCAGTGTTTGCCGCCCAGCCCAGCCCAGCCCACTTGGGAGGCTCTATATCAAGAGCATAAACTGTTCTTAAAACTGTTTCTCAAAAACACAGAGTGGAAAGGACTGCCTGAATGATGACACCCAAGATGGTCTTCTGGCCTTTATGTACACCAATGGACAAACACTAGCACATACACATAGACACTCGCACATTAAACACACACAATTGGGCACATTTCCAGAAAAGAGCTAATGCACAGTGGGTCCCTAGGAGTTTATCAGGGCACACTTTAATCTTTGAGAAAGCTACCTTGGCATAGACTTCAGTCAATGCCTGTCCCAACTTTTCAGGCTCTCCTCTTAGTATCACAGTCTCAGAGAGGCTGTCGGAGGGCGGGATCTCAACAGAAACTCCAGTTCTTTCCAGGATCTCTTGTAGTGAATTGCCCTTTGGCCCGATAACATACTTGTGCTGAGACTTCTTCACCTCTACTGCAATGGTTGTAGTCTTCTTCTTCTATAAGAGCAGTATAAAGCAGTCAGCAGGGAAGATCTGGGCCTGGGCAGCATGGGCAGACCGTCCGTCACTGCCAACAGCCCAAAGGGGACCAAGAAGTCAGGACCAGCCTCCTGGAAATTCTACTTCTCACTAAAGGACTGCCCCGAGTCTGGTCACTTTTTGAGTAATCAGACTGCTTTCCATTTGTTCCCTTACATTTTTCTTACAGTGTTGGGAGTTGACATAGGGTTGTGCTTGTTAGACAAGTGCTCTGCTACAGAGCTATATGCCAACCCTATTTCTTCCAAATGACACTCCTCTACAGTGTACCAGTAGGCCAGGAGGGAAATGTGGCCACCAACCACTAAACATAGACACTTAGGTAGGCACATACCAAGCTTTATGCCCAAGAGCAAAAGGGTGCAGGGTAAACTGTGGTATTAGCCAAATTCCCACACTCAGATGCTGGGCTCTGCCACCTCCACACTGTACCTTCTCCTCATAAATCTTCTTAATGCGAGCCACAGCCTGAGCCAGCTGCTCCTTCTCTCCAGTGAAGACGATTTCTGTACGGTTAACACTGGGTGGAGGGATGTTGATTCGAGTCCCTGTCTCCTGCATGATTTCACCTACAAGTCTGTTGTACGGCCCAGCAATGAAGGGGTGGAAGGCCTTCTCCACTTCTAGCCTCTCTACAGCACGCTTGTCCTGGAGGATAGAGTGAACTGATGAGAACATTTGGAGCAGAGAGGCCTTGCCCAAGCCACGGGCAGTCAAGGCTTCCCCCACATTCCCTGCCTCAGTGCGGGGCAGATGGCAGGGTGCAGGGCCACAGGCCACTCAGAGGCCTCACCTGCTCAGCGGAGATTAGGAGGACCTCATGGCGAGCTTTCTCGATGCCTTCTTTGGTGCCAGTGATCTTGATCTGATTACTGGGGTCATCTGGGCGTGGGATCTGGATTTTGGTTGCAGTTTTTAGTTCTAAATCTTGTAGTTTTTCTCCATTTTTGCCAATGACAAAGCGGTGGTGCTCTTTAGGAATGGGAACAGTTGCTGAGGCCTGTCACAGGAGAGACCAACAACAACAAAAAAACTCCTATTTATGGTTCTGATAAAGCATAGTCTTCCGAAATAGTCTCTAACTAGAATGTTCAACAACCATATCTCATCCCATTACAACCATGAGAGCTCAAACACCATGCCATCCATGGTCACCTACCTGGCCCCAACTAGGGCCATTTCAAGTGTATCTGCGCCATTGCTTAGATTTCACTGTAGAAAATAGAATATTGAACTGCATGGAGAAATTACAATTTCATTAAATTCTTAAAATTTGTAACAAGGAGAAAACAAAAGACTCCAAAAATCAACAACCTCCACTTTAACAACTGTGAGTTAGAGAGTGTAATGCTAGTGTGCAGTTCAGTGAGACAGGACCTGACAGGCATGGACAGACCCTGCCTTGCATCCCACCATGGGAGCAAGGGAGAGAAATGTACACTCTAAGCCAATACCACCACATACAAATTACTAAAGAATGCTTAAATCACAAATATACCAATCCTTCTAATTAAATATAAAATTACTGGAGTTTTGAGCATAAAGTTGATGATAAACTTCCATGGGCCTGGTCCTGGGAGGTGAAGACAGGATCCTGGGGGCTTGTAGCCAATCAGTCTAGGCAACTGGTGACCTTTAGGTGCAGTGAAACACTCTAACTCAAATGGAGATGAAAACACATGACACCTGACACTAACCTTGGGTTACTACGTGTGCCCCCCCAACCAAATTTGCATGGGAAAACCAGGTAATAGTACAGTACTAGAGAGAAAGTAGGAAAGCATTAGCATAAAGCAAGACTGACTGATGGTCCAGGACTTGGCACACAGGCAGACCTAGGTGACTGTGGACACTTGAGGCTTTGATGAGAACAGCCTGTGGTCACAGTGGGAGGACTGCTTTCTGGAAACAGTGAGGATGACAAACAGCTGTGTAGGAGAGGTGAACTTGGACCAGCATTTCATAATACTGGAATACAACCCAAATCATCAACTCAAAAAGAACACCCTTATACATGCACAAAGAAAATAGGGATAAACTTTTTAATGATTTGAAATGGAAAATGATTTCCTAACAATAACTCAACATAATAAAAACAATTGCTGTAACTATAAACAGACCAAACCTTGATAGAGCAAAATATAAAGAGACTATAAAATGAAAAATAAACTGGAAAACAACTTACTTTTTTTTATGCCCAACGAAGGGATTGGAAGCCCTTCTAATATAGACCCCCCCCCAAAAAACTGAGCAAGGTGAATAGTCTGACATAAAAAAATGTACAGATGGGCTGGCGAGATGGCTCAGCGGGTAAGAGAACTGACTGCTCTTCTGAAGGTCCTGAGTTCAAATCCCAGCAACCACATGGTGGCTCACAACCACCCGTAATGAGATCTGACACCCTCTTCTGGTATGTCTGAAGATAGCCACAGTGAATTACGTCAGAGCGAGCAGGGCTGCAGCGTGAGTGTGTGCGGGCCAGCAGAGGTCCTGAGTTCAGTTCCCAGCAGCCACACACATGATAGCTCACGGCCATCTGTACAGCTACAGTGTACTCATACACATAAAATAAATAAATCTTAAAAAAAAAATGTACAGAACACCAGTAGGTGGCAGCACATGTCTTTAGTCCCAGCACTTGAGAGGCAGAAGCAGGCAGATGTCTATGAGATCAAGGCCAGCCTGGTCTACAGAATAAGTTCCAGGAGCACAAAGAAACTTATCTTTAAAAACCAAAAGAACAGATCAGAGCTTTCACAAAAACAAGCAAACAAATAAACAAACCCCCCAAAACCCCAAAACACACTGCAAATGAAAAGAATATTCCAGAAGCTGGGGAGATGGCTTGCTTGGTAAATTACCTGCCATGTAAGGAACTGAGTTCAGGTCTCCAGCACCCACATAAAAATGTGGGTGCAGTGGCACATGTTTGTAATTCATACAACAGAGAGAAAGAGAGAGAAAAGCCAAGTAGATATTTGGAGCTCACTGACCAGTCTGCCAAGCTGGAGCTCCAGGTTTACCAAGGGAACCTTTCTCAAAAAATAAGATGGAATGTGCTCAAGGAAGACAATGAGATGTCCATTTCTAGTTTTCACATACAAAAGCACACACTCAAATATATACATATACATGCTTTGCCATACAAACCAGGGAAAGTTTACTCAATTATGTATGTATGAATAAGACGTTTTGCCACATAATAACAGCAAGAGTCCAGAAGTCACCTATGAGGTTAAAACACAGCATACACTAGGAGGACACGCTGCTGTGCACACACTGAGGAAAACCAACGTTTGCTGACACACAAGACACTACACAGCATGAAAACAAAATCAAGGGAGAGATCGGGGTTTGTGGCAAGTTGTATTCTGCTTCTATCTGCAAAAGTCAACTATGGACACAATGAATAATATACACAGGGTACACAGGGATGTCCCAACACAAGGAAATGGAGGGACAGACACAGACTATATGCTGGGAAGGAGGGCTTCTATCCAGCTTTGACATTACAGCCATGTAAATGTTGAAATAATTTTGAAAAACTCAAAACAAACTCAAACAAATGGTACGAAAACACAGAAAAAAATTTTGATTTTAAAAATACTGCCATTTTTTCACATTAAGCAGTAGTAGTTTAAATGTCTGATAGCCCCTTCTCCAAATCTTCCCTTTGGCAGCTCTGCCTTCTGAGGGGACCCAGGAACCTGGTCACTCTACCCAGCAACTGCATAGGCCTGGCACTTCTCCACCGCATCTCCCACTTCCAAAGACCTGGGAAACACTAAGATCTTTGGAAGCCTATAGCTAAGACACATTTGTGCAGTAGAAGCTAAGAAATTTAGATTACTAGGTGGCACAGAGAACTGCCTGCCAGGAAGATACCTGAGGGAGGCAGCCCCGTCAATGCTTCCAAGCTCACAGAGATTTTTAGATGAATGACTCTCCTCAATGTGATAAGGCATCCGTGGCACATGGCAGCTGAGGCAGGATCATGAGTTAGAGGCCAGCCTGGGCTGCACTGTGAGTTCTATGAGAGCCTGATTCTCTGATCACCAGCAAAGATGTGGTCAGAGAACCAATAGTCTGGATAGGGAATTTTAAAATATAGATGAAGCAACTTTAGTGTACTTGAGAAATTTGTGTTCCAGGTATACAAGTAGAATATTTAGATAATAAATTTATTCTTTGGCATACATAAGTTTATCAGTAATGACATCAAATTTGCACAATAAGAAAATGGATGTGCACGTTTATTTTTTACACAAAGACTTAATCTTGGTTGAATATTTGATACTGTAGGACACACAGCATCTTCAATGTTTTTCAGGGTTAACATTTCGATTTTATAATAATCAATGCTGAGAATAAAAATTTGTATAAATATGTAGTACTAAATGGCAGAAGTACATTAATATCCATTTCAGAAAGTCTTGGAAATTTTTAATCAAAATTCATTTAACATTTCTCAAAAAAATTAAACTCAACTCAGCCTCTCAAACATTCTTATATAATACAATCCAAAGATATACTAAAGTTTGGCAATTATGAAGAGTGACAGCAGAAAATAGTAAAGGAGAAATGACGGATCTATCTACCTATCTACCTATCTACCTATCTACCTACCTGTCTGTCTGTCTGTCTGTCTGTCTGTCTATCTATCTATCTATCTATCTATCTATCTATCTATCTATCTATCTATCTATCTATCTATCTATCTATCGATCAAATCTAGGATCTTATACAAGTTAAAGCATTTTACTAGGGGTGTTGGTGACTTACCTTTAATCCCAGCACTTGGGAGGCAGATGCAATCAGATCTATGTGAGTTCAAGGACAGCTAGGGCTACATAGACTTATCACCAAAAAGCAGAAGAAACAACAAAATACAACAAAAATCCAAAACAACAACAAAACAGGTACTTTACCTATCACCACTGACAGCATCCCCAGAACAACTGATTTATTTTGTGTGTGGTTAGAGTACAACTTGGGGGACCTGGTTCTCTTCTTTGACCCGGTATGTCTCAGTGACTGAATTCCTTCCCCCAGGAAACCATCTTGCCAGCACCATCAAACATTGAGATTAACTGCTGATAAAAGTTGGAAAGCTCTTCTTTCCTAAGAGTGTCAGTCAACTTAAAAATTAGGTATTTTTTTAATAGATGAAACCACCATTTTCAATTTTCAATGAATTTTGCCAGATCATGAGTGAACCATGAGCAAAGGATAAATAAAGCAGAATATAAATATACCCCAATTATATTAGCCAATCTGAGAATCGGTTCATTTAAAAAACAAAATCTGTGATGACACGAATCCTTACCAAACAAGCTGAACATGAGAGTAATCAAGCTCAAGGCTGGGCATGGTGGCATGAGCCTTTAATCCCAGCACTTGAGGGTCAGAAGCAGGACGACTCCACGGCCACCTGGTCTGCAGACCAAACCTCAGGACAGCCAGGTTTACATTGTTGAGACATTGTCTCAAAAACAAAACAAAGCAGGCCCCCAAACAGGAAATAAAGTAACCAAACAATCATAAAGGAAAGCAGAGCAACAAATACTGACTACCATTTTACAAACCAACTGGAATTAAGGACATACATGTGTGCATGCAGGGGAGGCACTACTGTGGAGACATGTGATGCCACCATCAAATGAACTTGAACGACATTTGAGACAGAGACTAGACAAAGAAAGGGCCAAATAGTAACACCTTAGCATCTCTTTTATAAAGTAAGATAATGATATAATTAGATAGTATACTATTTATAGGTGTAATGGTATTTTTTTGGAATTTGATTTTAAAACTTCTCAATCACATAACAGATATTCAACCATGTAACTGGCAAACAGATATTTCAGAGCCTAGTATAATACCAGTTACAATGCTACACAATCACAATTCACCTTTGTGACATTTAATTGTGTAACTCCACAAAGCTGCCCCAGGCTCAGAACCATCTTAAAGACTTGTGTGGTTGTCAGTGGCAGAGCAAGATCATAAACCCCCTCCCCCATTTGTCTAAAGGCTCAGCAGCAGTGGGAGTAATCCCTATCTCTAAAGAAACCCACACATAATGGTAGCTGCCGCATGATACTTTAGTAAGAGTCTCTGCCCTTCCCTTTACCCTCAGAACAAATGCATTACAGATTTGTTTTGAATTCTAATGGTTATCAGATTGCTGAGAATAGAGAAAAATATCTGGTCTTTTACTTCAAGTTTGTGTAACAAGCTCATTGGCCTTTAAGTATCTCAAACTCTGGGAGAAGTCTTAATTTTTGCTACATTTAACTCAACGGCTGGTCTGACATGGAGGTACCCCAGTTCTATCATTAACTTAGTGTTTTTTTTCCACTAAAATCACAGAAGGTTCTAAATGTTGTTGTTCTAATGCCAAACTACTAAGGTAGAAAGAATGCAGAAGAGCTCTGGCCTGTGCCATTTGAGCTTTAACAACAGGGATGCAGGCCTAGGGACCCACCTGTGTCTGTAGTCTAGCAACAATGTCTTTGCGGGCTTTCATGACGGCATCCAGCTTCCCTGAGACCATGATGGAGAGACCTTGGTCTTTAGCCAGAGAGAGCTCCAGGTGAGCACCAGTCCTCTGCATGATCTCAAGGCAGATCTTTGCTTGTTCACCTTCTCCAAACTGGTTCATGTCCTTATATTTTCTCTCCTCCAGGGGTACATGAAACACCTGTTCAAAGAAAGACCCCAAAGACAAAGTTAAACTATCAAAGAAGAGAAGAATGACTCTATATAGTATGTATTTACTAAACACTCACTCACTCACTAAGCAGTGACCTAGGACAAGGCAGACGGATAGGAGAAGTCACCCTAGGCAGGATTTAAAGGGGAGCGAGTGACTGGGTGAAAAACACTAAGGGCACAATGGAGAGACCTTTCTGAAGAGACAAAGTAGCACCCATCAAAGGAAACAGCAGAGGCAGCAGGCAGGAGAGAGCAGATGGAGAGGCAGGGGGCCCAGGTAGGCAGCATCAAGAGTTTTAAGCATAACAAGTTTTGCTTAGAGTCAGGAACTTTATGGAGAGCTGAGGAAGAGCAGGGGTGCAAGAGGTATCAATTACCCCTGACAGAGGTCTGAACCATTTAACAAGGCCATAAAGAAAAGATCAAGAGGCAGTAGCTTATGTACACAAAGACAAGGAGTTATGGTTACAGGTTACACGGGTGATAATTTTCTATCACAGCCAGGCATCAGTCCTAATACTCATAGTATCTCAACTGTAGCTAGCAGAGATGAGCTATGACCATCATACAAGTAGGAAGGGTAGGAAGGGCAGACTCGGCAACGAGGGACTACAATGAATAGAAAAGCACATGGCTCCATGAATCTGACAAATATGGCTTATCTCAAATTGTGCCAGCCCAGAGTGCTAGGATGGGATGATTATGGCAAAAGGTGAGCTCTACAGAACACCCCGACCCCAAACCCAAAGTGCTCATTAACATTGCATATTCAAAAACCTATCAGATCTAACTACTTCCTAAAGGAACAGTTAATGCAGAAAGAAACATGCTTCTACCTGAGTGATGACAGAGGCCTTGATGGGCCGGATCTTGTTACTCCAGGCTCCAGCAGGTTCTTGGGCACTTTCCAAGCAAGCTGCTTTCTCAGGAAGTGGAGGGAAGGCATCCTTGTAGGTTGGAGGGTCGCTTTCCTCTTCTGAATTTAATGTGGCAACTAGACCAGAGAACACAGATTAGGAGGAAAATACAATTCAACTGTATACAATAAAAATAAAGGGTTTTAGTAGGAACCCTCCACTGAAACAATGGCCTGAGTGAGCTCACAGCTCTAGGAAAGGACCTCATACAGTCACCAGACCCAGCACCATGAGTGTGTGACCTGGATGGGTCTAGAGACTCCCAATCCCCAAATGGAAAGTTTTCTCCCTCTACATGGTCCCACTATGAAAGGTCAGACAATATTAGAGCCCCATTTTAGCATCGAGATGCACAAAACTCTTGAAGGCAAGTTTATGACACATTTTTAGGCCCTCATATTTTCCTTTTTCGTTTTTAAAAGATTTATTTATTTTATGTGCGTACACTGTTGCTGTCTTCACACAAACCAAAAGAGGGCATCGGATCCCGTTATAGATGGCTGTGAGCCACCATGTGGTTGGTGGGACTTGAACTTGGGACCTCTGGAAGAGCAGTCAGTGCTCTTAACCTCTGAGTCATCACTCCAGCCCCAGTTCTCATATTTCATTTCTTTCTTCCTTTTTAAATTTAATTTAGTTTTTTACTTATTCACTTTATATCCCGCTCACTGCCCTCCTCCTAGTTACCTCCCAAAATCTTTCCCTTGTCCCCTTCTCTTCTGGATCCCCCTGGGTATCCACTAACACCCCCCGGCCTCCCCACTTAAAGTCTGTGTGAGGCCAGATAAGGCAGCCCAGCTAGTAGAACATATCCAACATGCAGGCAACAGCTTTTGGGATAGCCACATTTTCTAATAGTACAAATGCAAATCATGACTATAAGTGTTTGGCATAGCCGGGCGGTGGTGGTGCACGACTTTAATCCCAGCATTTGCGAGGCAGAGGCAGGCAGATTTCTGAGTTTGAGGCCAGCCTGGTCTACAGAGTGAGTTCCAGGACAGCCAAGGCTATACAGAGAAACCCTGTCTCGAAAAAACAACAACAACAACAACAACAAAAAAAAAAAAAAAAAAAAAAAAAAAAAAAAAAAAAAAAAAAAAAAAAAAAAAAAAAAAAAAAAAAAAAGAAAGAAAAAACTGTTTGGCATAGAGTAGAATTTGATCATTGCTTTTAAGAACTACCTTTGAGGTAGGTTCCACATTTTCCTTTGTAATGTATAATGGTGAAATTAACTCGCATGGGCCTGTCTATGATGAAGACTCTCAAGCCAAGACAGGGAACAGCAAGACTTGGAGAAGTCAGGACCCCTGATTACTAATCATGCTCATCCTTTTGTCTAGTGAACCACGATCTCCAAAAAAGCAAAGGTCCCTAGGGATGAGCAGTGTCTCCCAGGAGCTGGGCCTCAGCACAAACATGGAAAGGACAGGATGACCTTGGGAACTAGACAGGCCTCTAGTCCAGGCTCACTGCTTCCTAACCTGATGGTGCTGGTGTGAGCGAGGTTGATCATTTGCCCTCCTAAGATCAGAGACACTACCGATAGTTCCACTCAGGCCCCAGATACTGAACCAGAGCACCAGCAGTGTCTTAGGAATGACACTGGGACTGAGTGGGTCAAATGTAGCTAAGAAGTGAATTTTAAAAATTTAATTCATTTTAAATTGAAGAACTGATATTCAATTCAATTATAGGAAAACTTAAATATAACAACTTAGACAATTTACTCTTTCACTGGAAAATTTTAGAAACTCTAAATATAGTTCAAGGATTAACAATACTATCTTTTAAAGGTTTACTTGTGTTTGTATCCATGTCACATTGTACACGGAGGTTAGAGGACAACTTGCAGGAGTCAGTGCTTTCCTTCAACTGTGTAGGTGCTGGGATCAAATTCAGATCACCAGGCTTGGCAGAGGGCATCATTACCTATGGAGCTGCCTTGTTGGCCCAGATCAAAGACTTTTGTATAAAAAATTAGTTTTCAAATCAAAATGCCTTGTATTTATAAATATATATATATACTAAAATTTAAAGAAAAATAATAGGTGGTACATAATCCCAGAGGCAGAAGGACCATGAGTTTGAGGTCACTCTGGTCTAAGCAGCAAAACTCTTATCTGAATATATTTGAAAAACAAACCAAACAAAGCAAAATTTACCTGTTCCTTTTTATTTAACCTAGGTTTGTAAAACTTTCAAATTGTTTAGGTGGCTAGCATTCTATTCTACTAGACAGTGCTGGTCTTGATCCTGGCCAGTGGCCTTTAAGAGCACAGAAGTCAGACCTCACCTGCATCCTCAAAGAAGCTCCGTCATGTTTTGGGATGCTTCATGGCCAACATTTTAGCACCTTATATTGGAACAGCAATTCTGAAAAGGATCCCACTAATAGCCAGTTGCTAATTGGATTTCTAGGAACCTGTCCACATCTGCAGCTCACTGTTTCTACAGGCATTCCTTGAACCTGTCTAATGTCACTTACAACCAACTAGTACAAATGAGTACAAAAGCCCAGTCTCAGAAGTTAACAAGGACTTGTAAAGGGGCCTGTCACCTTTGATTTGTTGTGGAACCAGCCCACTTCGATGTTCAGCGAAACTCTCTTGGGTCAAAACTGCAACGGAGCTCATGGTTGATCTCACGTTCACACACAATCCTAGTAAGACACTGTATCAAGAGAAGGGTAATCAGGGAGCAGAAAGCCCAAGTACAACCCACTGCAATGACCTATGGATGCTCATTTTAAATGCTTTAGTCAACATTGTAATGACCTATGGATGCTCATTTTAAATGCTTTAGTCAATGTTTTTAATCTCCTTCCTGGAAGCTATAGTACTGATCTCCTTGCAGGTCAATGTAAACTGTTCTTTAAGCTTTCACTTGAAGGATGAACATGAGAAGGGCCAAGGAGAGCAGGGCCTAGCCTACTTGATTACCTGTTTTCTCAGAAACTGCCTGTCATACAGTAGACAAGACTTGGCTAAGAGACCCAGTGCTAGGTGTGCCCCACTTACCCACTGCAGGAGTCAGAGATGGCCTCAGTAACAGCTTGTTACCCTCCCCCAAAACCACCAGTACTCTGGGACTACTGGAACCTGTCACCTGCCTGACCCAGCGCTGGCACAGATCAACTCCAGAATCATTCTCTTAATAGTTAACTCCATCTTATTTGGTTAATTGCTCAAGATATGCCTGGTACTATAAAAAGTATAAAAATGACAATTACTATGACTTGGCAATTACAATTACTTGACAATTACTATGTGTAAGCTACTTATCCAAAAGAACCATTTCTAACATTTTGGAACACCTCAGGAATGATGGCTAGGGGACGGACCTCACAGTGCTTCATGGTGACAGTGGAAGAGATCCAACCTTGTGCTAAATGGCTGAATGTGTGGTCTTCTGCCACTCATGCACAGGTGTGGGATGGGATTCACTCACAAGAGAGAAAACTGGCTTAAGGCACAGAATTCTTTACTCGAGGCAGCTATGGACAATGGCTATGAAGGTCCCAGCTCCCCTTAAAATTTGCTGCAATCCAGCATTCTCTCTTAGACACACGTGCTGGCTTCTCTGCCCTCTGTAGTTCTACGAGACCAGAATGAGGAAGAACTCACTTTCTTTACACCATTATTCACCATTACATGCACATTTTAGCAAAATGCAAGTAGTTTAAAAAGTTATGCAGCTGGGTGTGGTGGTGCACATCTTTGATTCCAGCATTCACGAGACAGACACTGGTGGATCTCAAAGGCCAGCCCGGTCTACAGAGTAATTTTCAGGACATTTAGGGCTATCCAGAGAAACTTGGTATTTAAAACAAAACATACACACACACACACACACACACACACACACACACACACACACAGAGAGCAAAAAAGAAGATCTTACGTCGTTACAATAAAGTAAAACCTCATCCCAATTTAAAAAAAAAATTAAGCTCAGTATTTTTAAAGAACATTAAGACTCAAATCCTGAAAAAGCATAATTCACATTTAAGAAAAGAATTAAACACAGATGTAAGGCAGAGGACATGGCTGAAGGGCAGGTAAAGCCAGGGAGACACTTCTCATGGCACAGAAGACAAAACCCAAAGAAAGGAGATACAGGCTAGAACTAAGTCACACATCTTTGTGTTCTAGGCAGAGTAAATCTTCAGAAAGGGTGCTCAAACTTACCAGCAAAATGGTCAGTAGCCAGAAAGTCCGTCCTGAGGTTGCCTCTGTCAGCCTGCCAGCTTTTACTAATACATGGTTGGAGGGAGAGGAGAGAAAACAAAACAAAACCCATAAAGGTTACTTATCCATGCTTTATAACTCAGATTCTTTCATCTCTCAAGAAAAGAAAGGGCTAAGTATTCTTTACATTTGACTTCTAGTTTATGAACAGTTAGGCAACTTTCTTGGGGGAAAAAAACCCACAAGAGCTCTGATCTTAGGCATTAACTTTGAACAAGACACATTACAGTAAAACTTGAATATCTCAAACTCTCAGAGGACAACTCTTAAGGGATCTTTTTTTTTTTTTTTTTGGTTTTTCGAGACAGGGATTCTATGTATAACCCTAGCTGGCCTGGAACTCACCCTGTAGACCAGGCTGGCCTTGAACTCTTAAATCCGCCTGCCTGCCTCTGCCTCCCAAGTGCTGGGATTAAAACCACACACCACCACTGCTCGGCTCAAGGGACCTTAGAGTGATCTGTACACTGGATCCTTGTGACTTCTGCCAGGCTGACTCTGCTATGCACCTAACTGTGGTGTATTCAGCAGAATGAAGATCTCAAGCTCCAGCTTCCAGAACAAGCAAGGGTCCCTTGATTTTTTAAAGAATCCTTGAAGGCAGGCATGGTGGCACACACCTTTGATCCCAGCACTTGAGAGGCAGAGGCAGGTGGATCTCTGTGAGTTCCAGGCCAGCCAGAGTTTCAAAGTGAGACCTGTCTGAAAAACAACAAAACCAAAGACTCCTTGGTAACTCTGCAGTTCCTTTGTTTTTGCTATTGTCCTATAAAAGTCCTTCAGTCCCTTCTAATCCAGAGATTTTAAAAAAACAGGTCATAAAACTGCAAGACTCAAAGGCACGCAAGGAGGCCAAAATCTACTCTACAAACTTTTTTTTTTTTGAGATATGGTCTCTCTATGTAGACCATGCTGGCTTTGAACTCAGAGATCTACCTGCTTCTACCTTCTGAGTTTGGGGATTAAAGTTGTATACCACCACATCAGGCTCTGCTCACTTCTTAAATCCAGATACCCACCCCGCTTCAACAGGCCAGGTTCATCCATGTGACCTCAAGTATTATGTCTTTGTCTCTTTGCTGCCATTGACCAGTGTTCCTGCTTTTCCAGGACAAGGTAAGTGTCCAGAGTACTAGTTGCCCAAGCCCACACAATATATTGCCTGTCCAGATGCAACACAGGGCTCTCCACAGGGAGCGTTCTTTTAAAAATGCTCCCATACTTAGGATCCCTTTCCACGAGTATTCACAGCGAACCAAGCAGTTACTGAAAGCACCGCCTTGTGCAAAGCCTACCATCTCCTACGAGGATGAAACCAGAGTGCAGCTCCCAGGACTCCCAACACCTACAAACACCCTCTAGCAGCCATGCACAGCAAAGTGGACCTCTAGAAAACTCCAGACAGGTTTGACAAGACTCACTGGGGCCTAGCTTCCAGATTTCAGTTTGTCAGAGCTTGAGGCAACAAGTTACAATTAGGGACACACTGAACAGAGAGTTCAGATATCATCTGGTAAGGCTCTTTTTTCCTTTTTTCTTTTTCTTTTTTTAAATTAAACTAACGACTCAAAACACTGTTAAAGACTCAACTTTAAAACACATACCTGATAACCATATGTAAGTATAGACCTCATCTCTACTGGAGACTCTGCAGTAAACAACTTTATCTAAGGCTTTCTATGTTCTCAGTAATGCCCATCTGTATCTGGTTTAACAGCAGAACCTTTACACCCACCTTCATCCACTGCTGCTTCTTTACCTCTACTGACAAGTACTCAGAGGCCTAACCTCTACTGACAAGTACTCAGAGGCCTAACCAGCTGCACCTGGATGCTCATCCTGCACAGCGGCCCCTCAGAGCTGACCATATGCCCTTCATCCTGCATCTCCACTGGCTAAACTCAGGAGAATAGGATAGGAGCCCAAGAATAGGATCTTAGCCTTTTGCTGGATTGAATCATACAAGTCAGGCCTGAATGACAGAACATTAACCTGATTTTTCAAATACCACCAGAGAAAAGAGTGCATAACATTCACGGGAGCCCAGATCTTCAGCCTCCCTGTAAAGGTTCAGGTAAGTAACAATGACATCTATATTCTTAACTCTATTGGCGTCTACATGTTTCAAGTCTCCTCAAGTGGGTACAGCCCCTCCAGTCCTTCAGGACTGAGGCCACCTCTGCCACCTTTCCCACAGGAAGCTGGGGTCCATCGGCACCCAAACTTAGATATTACAATTTGCTTCTTAGTGCATAAATGAACATGACAGAATAAGGTTAGTTCTCAACACAGAACTAGAACAAAAAGAAGAGAGGTAGAAGCCCAGAATCAGGGAGCAACAGGGACTCCTGCGCACGAGAGAGGTGAAGCTGTGGCAGCTGGAAACCTGTTGTTAATCCAGAAAATAGAAAAAGCTGTATGTGAAGAATCCTTCTTGCTTCTAAACAAGGAAGTATTTAAACTGATTCCCCTGTGCTAAGTTGTGCCAACTACTTATGTAAGGGGCAACACTATGCAAGGAGAACTCAGTTATGCTTCAGAAAGGATTTCCTATCAACCTCAACCAGAGAGGCTCAAGTTCTTTACACTGTAGGCCAGTCTGCATGGGGGCACTGAGACCCTCCAGCTTGAAAACTTTCAAGTTTCTCTTCCAAATTTGAAACTTCACTTTTATGTCCTCAGAAGTCTTTCGAAAGTACCCTCTTCCCCACCAAATACTGAAGAGTACAAACTCCAAAATTAAAAACAAAACCCAGCTATGCTGAGATCACAGACTATGTCTGTGACCACCAAGGCCGGCCTAGTGCATTACCAGCTCTGGAAGTCAGAGACCCAGCCTGGGAGGAACTTTCGCAGATGCCACCTCAGCATGGCCCTCCCACCGGCCAAGAGCGCCCGCGGGCGGGGACAAGCTTAAAGAGACAGTATCCTGCTCGGCCTCCCTGCCTTTCATCCAAATTCGGTATTTTTCCGTAATGTATTTTTCACCCATGGACCCTGGGGCTCATCCAAGTAGTACTTGGGCCGGGAGTCCTCCAGTGACCACGTAGCCAGACGCCGCAGGTGAAGGTGCAGCGAGGCACCGCGCGGGACCTAGGGTCCCCGGGTGAAGATCCCAGCTTGACGCGAACTAGGGCGCCACTGACCTAGCTAGGTCCGGTCCACAGCCCTTACGGCCCCGTGCGGCCGAGCTTGGGGGAAGGGGTGCGGGGGAGGGGCCGGCTCGGCAGCCCACGTCACCAACCTGGCCAGGTCGCTCCCCTCCCCCATCGCGGCGGCCCGCCCGGTGAGCTAGTAGTCCAGGCGGTCCGGGCCCGCAAGCAGAACCGCGGCGCGTGGCGGACTTGGGAAAGTTTCTGCGCTCCAGCGCAGCCATGCGCAGAGTGACACGTAGCGGCCCCCGCCCGTCGCGGTAGCTGGAGACCAGGCGCCTGTGCGGCCGGGGAGCTGGGGAACCGACCCCAGACGTGCTCAGCGGCGACCCCCACCGCCCCGCCCCTGGCACCCCCGCCCACCAGCTCGCCCGATCCTCACTCGTGAGTGTGACCACCCGAGAGTCTGTCCGTCTGTCGCTGCCGCTGCGCGGGAGAAGCCGGGACGCTCCGAGGCGCGGCGCCGGGGCCGCCGCTGCTATATAGGGCGGAGGCTCCAATCCCGCCGAGACACGTCAGACCGGCCGCCCGCCCCGCCCGCTGCGGGGTCCCTACAGCGCCCGGGAGCCGACCAACTAACTCTTCAAGAGTTCTGCGGCCTGACAGGGGGCGAGGAGTTGGGAAGTTATTACCTACGGAGAACAGGCAGGCCCCAGAGCCAAAGGTGCTGGAGCAGAGGCCACCAGAAACTGTGTCGCCAAAAGAGAAAAGAAAGCTCAGAGGACCTCAGACAGCAGACAGCTGGGAAAACCATTTTACCCTCTCCTAGAGCACTCCCGGATGGAGTATAGTCTCATTCTCTAGGGGATCTCTTCCTCCTGCTCCCACCTATATTGCAAATCCTTACTCCATTCCTCAATGTCCAACACAACAAACTCCAAAACCTGTGAAGCCTTCTACACAGTATTATTCAGGGTCCCATGTGTATAGATCAGCCTGCAGTGAGCTCCCTCCCCCTCCCATACTCAGGTGGACAGAGCAGAACCTCAACCCTCAGGATGCTTCCTCCTTTGAAAAGGCTAGTTCTGCCCTGCTGTGTTGACAACTACTTGAGGAATTTGTACACAATCATCATTTTGAACCTCTCCTGAGGTGACATGAACACACTTCCGACCCACACAGGGCAGCCAGGACAGTGAGATGCATCAGCATAGGATATGACCATGACATGTGTTGTTACTAAAGGCTAGTAACCAACAGCAGATGACCCCCACCCCCTTCCCTCCCCACCCCCCACCCCCGCTTCTGATAAAGTTTCACTGTGTATAAGTTTTGTATCAGCTTCCCTCTCTAGTGTTTGGATTACAAGTCTGGATAATATGTGCCTTTCCAGGTGCATTTTTGTGGGACAATGGTATGTGGAAGGGCCAAAGAGGCCTTCTGTAGTTTTCAGTCTAAGGCTTTCAGGCATTTGCAGCAGTAGTCTCGATATGTACTTAGAAGTCTTGACAGGTTCTTAGAAGCAGCCCAGTGATGGGCCCTGGCTGAGGGACTGGGAAGAGCTGCCCTAACTGGACTTCAGACTCAAGGACAAAGGGGAAAGAGGAATGTGATGAAAAGAATGGGGATGGGGCTGTTGAATAGGAAACTATCTGCAAGTTGAGGTGTCAGAATTCAGAATTCAGCCATACTGCCCAGGAGACAGCAATACAGCTGACAGGAACTCCTCATAAGTCTCTGAAGGCAAAAAAAAAAAGTGTACTGCTTAAAAGACCCAAGGGCATTTCCTAGTTGCCAGCAGAGTGAGTGAGTGATATAGCCTCTGAAGGCACCAAGCTGTCTTTCCTTCTGTGTTATTACTATGGTCTGCAAGGTGTCCTTTCTCCTGGCGATTAACCAACCAGCAACAAGAAAAAATGTTTTTGTTGTTCTTTTGTTCCTGAGGTCTCAGGGCTGTGAGAAGGGAGACGCAGAGAGGGAAGCACCCAGCAGCAGTCAGTATTCTGCTGTCAAGGGATCTCTGATGGAGTGAGGAAGTCCATACTCAGTTCAAGCTGGCCCAGTGCCTGGCTGTGGCGATGTTCTGTAACCTCAGTACTCAGAAGGCTGAGGCCGAGCATTGAGAGTTCAAGGTCACAGTGCGATACAAAGTTACATGATGTCTCAAAAATAAAACAAAGCATGGACTTAATGAAGACACTGTTAAGTCAAGGGTGGTATGGTGACACTAGCTTGTTATCTCAGACTTGAGAGGTAGAGTCATGAGGACTAGGAGCTCTAGACAAACCCGGCCTATCTATATGAGATTTTATCTCAAATAAAAAAAGATGAAATATAAAATGATAAACATGTACCACAAATCATCCCAGGTGCTCCTGGAGTGCTGACAATTATGACTAGCTAGCTTCAGTAGACTGAAACACAGAAGTGTCAACTCTAGCTGCTTCAAAAAGTGACACTGGTCTGCAATATTTTGGTTTTCACACATCAAGGAACATGGGATAAGATTACTGATTGCTTCAGGTGAAGTGTTAGAACATAGTCACACTCTTCAATTCCCCCAATCATGATTCCCTAAAGGGCCAGACTCTAAACAGGAAGTAGGTCTAAGGGGATAAGGAGAAGAGCAGCAACACAGCAACAACTAGATGTTCTGCCTGGGCTGTGGGACAAAAGCTTCTCTGGGAGTGCTTTAGAGATATGGGACTACAAGTCCTTTAAATCCCCATTACCCTTTTAAAAAATTAACAGACAGAAAGTAGGCATATCCAAGATGGAATAAATTTCATAACAGGATAAAAAAAAGATATTGACAGATCAATTACAGTATAGAAACTGAAAGTCCAAAGTTCAAAGGGTAAGATGCAAGGGGGTTAAAGAGATGGCTCAGCAGTTAAGAGCACTTTGCAATCATGAGGACTGGAATTTGAATCCCAGCACCCAAGTAACAAACTGGGCATCCATATAAATATCTGTAGAGCAAGTGCACACAGCAGGTAGAGAGTACATGCTCTCTGGAGAGAGCGAGCACACAAACCCACCCACAGCCACCTCTTTTTTAAAAAGGGGGTGGAGGGATGGCTTAGTGGTTAAATGAGGGTGGAGAGGTGGTTTAGTGGCTAAAAGTCTTTGCTGGTCTTGTCAAGGACCTCATTTTGATCCCCAGCACCCACATGTAAGCTCACAACTATTTATAACTCCAGTTCCAGGGTATCTGGTGTTTTCTTTTGGTTTCCCTAGGCACCAGGCACCATGTGATAAACAGATATAAACGCAGGCAAGACACACATATACATAAAACTAAACCTTAAAAAAAAAAAAAAGTTTGTGGCCCAGTGGTTAGAACACATGCTTAGCATTTATAAACCCAGGCTTTGTACCCTAACACCATAAAAATTTATAAAACTACAATTGAAAAAAAATTAAATTATATAGGATTAGACACAAGAACCTGAAATGATACAATTAATTAAAAGCACAAAATAAATAACACACAAACATGACATTAAAACAAACATAAGAACGAACAACAGAAAGATGGTTAAGAATCATGGACTGAAATTTCAGAGCTGACGATGTAGCTCAGTGGCAACTCCTAGGTTTGACTCCTGGCCCACCAAAAAAAAAAAAAAAAAAAAAAAAAAAAAAAAAAAAAAAGAAACATGGAGCAGACAGGAGATAGGACAGTCTAACATATTCTGATAGGATTCATAAAGCAAGAGAACACACACATATACACACACGCACACACACATACACACATGTACACACACAAAACAAAAACAGAAAATGGGAAAGTATTCTAGGACTTAAGGCTACATGGCCCGCCCACCCTGTTGCCAGAATAAGGCCTGGGATGGAGCCCTGTAAGAGAACTCTCAGCCTGGGATGGAGCCCTGTAAGAGAGAACTCTCAGCCTGGGATGGAGCCCTGTAAGAGAACTCTCAGCCTGGGATGGAGCCTGTAAGAGAGAACTCTCAGCCTGGGATGGACCCTGTAAGAGAGAACTCTCAGCGCTCTGAGGAAACTCCAGGAAAAGAAGAGTCTTGTGCCCTGAGTGTCTTCAAAATGCAAAATCGCTCTTGGAATGCATGTTTGTGTTCCTCCAAAGTAGAGTGGAGTGAGTTTACCTCACATTATTCATTATTGCTTGCTGATGTTATTGAATTAAATGCATAAACTATCCTTTCTATGCCTCTTTTGAAAAGCATGTTTTTGCCATGTGCAGCTTGTCCTTTTGATTGTACACTTAACCCTTAGTGTAAAAATGTCTGATGCTGAATAAAGTGGCTAATGCATGAGAGTTTAGTCAGCCTCACTTATGGGCTCCATTCTCCCAGATCCCACTGTCTCCTGAATGGTGACACTGTCTACCTAAAGATCAACAGAATAATTTAAATTGATCCCGCTACCCCAGTTAGTGACAAGAGATGGTACTGCTAGGAGTTAGAGCACTCAGACTGAGACTGGTGACCAGGCCTGTGAATATATATGGCCCAGATCAACCTTTGTTAATATACACTCCTCCTATGACTATGCTTCAGTAAACCTACAACAATATTCTAATAATCAATATATCAAAATTGACTTTTCTTTCACAGATGTTTATTATCATACATACAGTTCAGCAGCTTAAAATGAAATAGTCCAAGTTCAGGGTGGGAAACAAGTAGCTCTCTTTAGTCCATGGTTTCTTTTACATTGTCTTTTTTTTTTTTTTAAGTAAATGTTCAACAATTTTTCCTAAAAGCAAAACCAAAACCCAAATGTGTTTTGTACTTTGTGTGTGCTGGGATGCTTATATGCCAGAGCTCGCAATGCAGTCAGAGGGCAACTTATGGGAGTGAGTTCTCCTTCTACCATACCAGTCCCAGAGTCTTAAAGAGCTCAGGTCATTAGAACTGGGCAAACACCTTTATCCATACTGAGACATCTTGCTAGCTTTTTTTGCTTAATTAAAAAAAAAAGTTATGCCCGCTGGTGGTGGTGGCAGTGTGTGCCTTTAATCTCAGCACTGGGGAGGTAGGGGCAGGGGGATCTCTCTGAGTTTGAAGCCAGCCTGCTCTACAGGGTGAGTTCCAGGACAGCCCGGGGTACACAGAGAAACCCTGTCTTGAAACAAAAGAAGAGATTTATTTTATTGAGGGTGTGTGTTTATATGTGATTTTGGGCATGCATATACCACATGATAGATGAGGAAGTCAGAGGACAACTTGAAGGACTTTGTTCTCACCTTATTCCTTGTTGAGGCAGGGTTCTGCTTCACCAAGTGTTTGTATCCACTGAGGCAGCTCAGCTATGATAGCTTCTTTTCCTCCCCTAATTATGTCAATTTCTCTTCAGGAAGTGAGAGAAAGGATATGAACTTTTCCTTCAATGGCTGATATCCTGACTTATTTCTTAGGGGTTATATATTTCTTGGTAATATGCAAATATATATTTATATTTTAGTTCAGCATTCAGCAAACAAAATGAGTGGACTGTATGAAGAAAATTAAATGTGTTGTCATAATTCCTTAGTCTGGAATCTTGCTCAGCTGTGATTCAGGCCACCTTGGTTAAGTTATCATGAAGTCCACTTTTACCTGTCATGTTTGTAAGTCTGGGTGGACAGGTGGGGTTTCTGTGAGTTGTGATGTTATCCATAATAACTTTGCCTAGAATAGTATTTTGCTGTTTAGAATGCTAGCAATAAATGAGCATAGTCCACCAAAAGAATATATTTAGTATTTAGTGAAGCTCTATACTAATTCAAGAAATATTAAAATAATCAGCACATATACATACTACAAATACATTTTAAAAAGAATGTATGCCAGTAAGCAAACTATATATATATACATATATTTCTAAATGGTTTAACTAAGTAGAAAAAAACCAATAAGTGAATAGATTTCTACAGAAATGAAGTAGACCATTCTTAGATCTAGTAGGCCAAACCTCTATTCCAGTGAAAAGTCAGATAGTGTCAGGTCCTGCTAACAGTCTGCTTTCTGGGTGCCCACCAGAGATGTTGTAGTTTAGGAAGACTCCATTGGGCTTACTCTCATAGTTAGTTGTTTATGTAACCACATGTAAAAATAGTACAAATAATAAAGGGAGAATGAAATATTTCTAAACATTGTTTATTATAAAAACTCAGCTTTAAAAATTATGTCAATAAGGGCCGGGCAGTGGTGGTACATACCTTTAATCCCAGCACTTGGGAGGCAGAGGCAGGCGGATTTGAGTTCGAGGCCAGCCTGGTCTACAGAGTGAATTCCAGGACAGCCAGGGCTATACACAGAGAAACCCTGTCTCGAAAAACCAAAAAAAAAAAAAAAGTCAATAAGGGGAAACTATCTTTAAAATCTCAAATAATACAATTTCTATTTGCTTTTTAAAGTTTCTTAAGTTCTAGATCTACTTTTTTAACAGGCATAGAAAATTCTAGAAGCTATATGCATTAAGCCTGACTTACCTAAGAAAGTAAGTGGAACTTAATCTGCAGACCTATTTCAAGCAGGAGGACCAAGGTTTCAGCACTTTACCTGGCATTCAGTAAGTGGCAGACATCAGAGCCTTGAGTACAATCTTTTAAGAGGACTTCAACAACTTTAAACCCAGTAACACTGAAAAGAAAAAGACAACTAACTGTGTTTTAGAAAGGTTGTATATGTGTAGTATCTCATTGGATGGACGCTAAGTCAAAGAGAATAGAAAAAAGAAAGAGAGAGAGGGGGAGGGGAGGAAGGAGGAAGGGAGGGAAGGAGAGGAGGCAAGAGAAAGAGAGGGCACAAACGAATCCTGAGTAACATGAACACCAACAACTGGCAAAGGAAGTGCTTCATGGTGATGTTGAGAGGGCAGCACAGAAAAAGCAGTTATGTATGTAGTCACTGTTCACCCAAAGGGCTTACAAATGTGGTGCCTTTACTTTCAATGGAGAAACTTCCACTTGGAAAAGGAAAAATGGTAGAACTAGCTACTGTGCCAGCAAGTAAGTTCAATTCCTAGCATCACAAAATACCAAAAACAACACATGGACCCGGCACTTTGGGAAAACAATATAGAGCTGCTCGGAGAACGTGGAGAGCAGTGCCAGCTAAGTTCTGTCAATCTATAGCACCATACTCAGGAGTAACAGGCAGTATATGGTCTATCTATGCATACCCTCCACGTTACCCCCACCAAACAAACAAAGAACAAAGAACAAAAAAATCTCACAAGAAACAGGCCTTGAAAGTGATTTTACAAATCATTTTCCAGCATCTTAACCCATGAAGATCACCTGAATTGCATAGTTTCTTAGAGGCTTCTTTTTCTGTTCTTTCTTTTTTTCTTCTTCAAGACAGGGTCAACTATGCTGACCTATGACAGCCCTGGCTGACCTGGAATTTACTTTGTAGACCAGACTAGCGCCTCCCCTTGCCCAGCAGAGAGAGGCTTCATTCAAAGAAACTCTGGCTCTACATGACATGAAGCCCACAGCAATCCAACCTCAAAAATTACTAGTATTTTGGGGAGGAGGAGAAGAAATGATATGGTTATGAAGGAGAGCGTTCCCTTGCAGTTACTACCTTTAATATTCTTACTATAAATCCCAGTGGACTATAAGAAACAAAATACTTTAACAACTGACCAGGGGCATCAAGTTATAACTTGTGGATTTTATTTGAATGTTTTTAAACTTTATTCTTACAAGTTCCACAAACTAGATTAAGCTCATTTTTGTAAAAAGCTTGTTATGGATACAAAGCTGGCTAAAGGAATGGATGCAAATACTTAAGAATTTCAAAGATAAGGACATTCAAGGACACTCTCAGCTAAACAGAATTCTAGGCCAGCTTGGGATACTTGAGACTGTCTCAGAAACAAAAAAGAAAAAAGCTTGCAAGATTAAGCATAAGACCAGTTCTATCTAAACAGCAATGTGTTTTCTACAAAAGAAACAAAACATCAGGAAAGTGGGTTCTCTACTTTACAGCCCACGGCCCTCAGAGGGTGTCACCTGCTTGGTGGCATTGGCCATTTCTCCCTCTTCACTTGGCCTTTTCCTTATCTGTCAAACAAGCTGATGAGACTGCCTCCCTTTTTCAGTACTATATGTCTGTGGTATCAGCTCTTAGGAACTAAATCTCACCTTTTGATTTAAAGACTTCCTGAAAACAATTCCTGTCTGTGTAAAGAATTAATTCAATGCTATACTGCATTGATATTACTATGTCTATATATAAGAGCAAAGTCATTTTCCTCTATCTTGAATTAGATAGCCAAAACATTGACTTTAAGATTAAGATGCCACAATTTAAGAGAAAAACTGATTCACACCTGGGGATTTTAATATTTCATCTGTCAAATGAGAATGCTATTGCAAAGAACAAAGTATAATTTGTGTGTGAGTGCACTCTTGGCACAAAGGACAGAGAACAACCTTCAGTTAAGTTAAGTTTAGCTGGCCAGTGAGTCTCAAGGATTTCTGTTTGTTTCTGTCTCCCCAGCGCTCTGGGACTATAAGGGTGTAAAACTATGTCTGGTTTCTTTGGAAAGGAATTGGGAGACAAGGGCTCACTATGTATTTCTAGCTGGCCTGGAACTCACTGTATAGAACATGCTGGCCTTGAATTTGTAGATATATGCCAACCTCTGCTTCTTGAGAACTGGGATGAAATGCCTGAGTTACAAAATCTGGTTAAGTGTAGCTTTTAAATGTAGGATCAAACTCAGATCCTCATGCTTCTGAAGCAATCACTTTATTAACTGAGCCACCTCCTCAGAGTACCAATGGCATTCTCTACTAGTAAAGTAGAGCCACACAAAGGTAAAGACAGCTCACGATGCCAAGCCAGGGAGAGCCAAGCAGAGCAGCAACAAAGGGTGAGGAGTGTCCTTTACTGCAACTGTAAGCAGATCTCAGACATGTGGGATGAATGCTGGGGGCAAACTTCAGAATTTGATAAAGAGGCTATCTAACTAGCAAGTGAAGAATGATGTGCAAGGGTAAGAGCAGAGATGGTGAGAAACAGCTTAAAAGTCTGGGTACAAACACGACTTCCAGAAGAAAGCAGGGTGAGTAAGCCTGAGTCCACAAAGAGGCAACACACAGTGTGGAAGACAAGTCTCTGGCTATGGTGCACAGGAGCATTTCTAAGACGCACACACAGTCCAAGAAAAAGGAGCTGCTGGGCAACTTCTGTATATCCACTGTATTACAGCCTGGGGCCCACAACAGTCCAGTCGCAAATGTAATGGTGCATTTGCAAGAAAGCAAAACTGCAAAGTCTATCATATGGTCTAATTACTATACAATTTTCAAATATAGAAGGCAAGCAGGTAGCATGCTCAAGCCCCAAGGAGTTCTTTTCTTTTCCCAGCCATGGAGGTGAGAGGGAGAGACAATGGAAAAGGGACAACAGAAGGGGGGTCAGAGGTAGGAACCTAGCTAAGCACATCTGAATACACTATGATTCAAAGCTTTCCTTTTAGAACCATACAGATCAGAGAACTGTAGAATAAATTATAAAGCACAGCTTGTTTCCTTATTCTGATATTGGCTATATATACTAAGGATGCACACAGTCTTCTGTTGTGTTTATTCTAGTCCATGATAATCAAGTTTATATTCCTAAGAATCAAAATATTCAGAATAAGGTAGACACTAAAGTAAAAAACCCCATTATTTGAACTGGAAGCATCTCTGTCTCTTTTCATTCTGGCCTGGATGCACTTCCTATGTTTGCTTTCATGAGAAGCAAGCTAGTGGCAGGCAGTTAGCACTGGGCCAGGCAGGAACCACTGAGAAATGGCGCTCTAGGCCTGAAACAGCTATAGGTAGTACTGGCCATCCTGTTGTTGCAGAAAGCAAGAAGACATGGGGCCTGGGAGATAGCTCAGTGGATATAAAAATTTTGCCTCAAAAAGAGTGAGGACTTTGGGTCCCTGGAACCCATGTCAAAGCTAGGCAGTTGTGGCAGCCACCTGTAATCCCAGCATTGGGGAAGCAGAGATGGATTCTCTGGGGCAAGCCTCTGAGTTCAGTGAGAGACTTCACTAAAGCAATCGAGGCTGATACGCACTGTCAAATTCAGGCTTCCATTTGTATCCACAGATGCACACTATGAATGCATACAGGCATGTAAGCAACACAACAAATAGGGCTGGAGAAATGGTTTAGCAGTTAAGAACACCAACTGAGGACCTGGGTTTGATTCCGAGCACCCAAATGCTAGTTTACACCTATCTTTAACTCCAATTCTAGGGGACCCAACACCCTCTTCTGGATTCTATAGATACTGTATACACTTCATGCATTTATACACATGCAGGAAAACCCTACACACATAAAACATGTTTAAAAAGTAACAACCCCAAACAATAACAACAACAGCAGCAACAACAACAACAACAAGAAGGAAGTAGTTAAAGCATAAGGAACAGGGATGTCAATATGGACAATACTAGACTCTTAGAATTGTTATAGTGACCAACATGCAACTACCTACATGTCAAAATTCTAGAGATAAGACGCTCCACCCCACCCCCATTTCACTTGTGTAAAGTTGCTAGTTTAAATGTTTTCAACATTGATAAAGAAATCACCTCTTTAGTGCTTTCAGGACAAACAAAATAACACAGGAATCTGTGCATAAAAATTACAACTAATAGAGGCAGAGAGATAGCTCAGTGGATAAAGGTGACTGCTGCCAAGTCTGAGGATCTGAGTTTGATCCCTAGGACTCACATGGATGAATGAGAGAACAGAATCCTGTGAGTTATCCTCTGATCTCTACATGTGCACTATAGCATTTGCATACACACACACACACACACACACACACACACACACACACACACACACACACAGATTCTCTAAGTTCAACGGCAGCCTGGGCAACAAAGTAAGATCCTATCTCAGAGCTGGGTCAATACTTTATAGCCATAGAGTTCTTGCTTCTCTAGCACAGGACTGAAGTTTGTTTCTTAGCACCTATATTTGGTGGCTCATAACCACCTGTAATTCCAGTTCCAGGGAATATGATGCCCTCCATGAGCACCTGCACTTGCATGCACATAAACCCCAACCCCCATATAGCACACACACATAAACAATTATTTACAAAAGTTGGAGGGGATATAGCTCAGTTCTAAGAGGGCTTGCTTACTAGGTACCAAGCCCAGGGTTTTTTGTTTTGTTTTTGTAATTTTTTAAAAAATATTTTACTTTATGTGTAGGAATATTTTGTCTACATGTACATACATGCAGCACAAGGATGCCTGGTACCAGCGGAAGTCAGAATAGGGTGCTTGATCCCCTGGAGTTATATACATGGTTGTAAACCACCATGTGGGTACTGGGAATTGGGCCAGCATCCCTGGCAAGAGTAAGTGCTCTTAAGCACTAAGAATTCTCTATAGTCATAAGCTCAGGTTTGATGCCTAGCATCTAGGTAAAACTAGGTATGGTAGCAACTCCTGTAATCTCAACACTTGGACACAGAGGCAGAAAGGTCAGAAGTTTAAGGCCATCCCACATTCCAGAGGCCAGCCTAGTTGATATGAGACTCATATTTCAAAACCAACCAAACAAACAGATCAAAGTGTTGGGGATATAGGTCAAGTGGTAGAGTGCTGGTCTAGCATACATAGAGCCTTTGGGGTGGGGGAGCATACTTTCTATCTTTGTATCTGAAGGTACACCTGTTGAAAGAAGGGAGCCACAAGCTTAATAATGGCTTTTACCAAGGGAAAGGTAAGGGAGTCCAGGAGCCACCGTAAGGAGCCATCCTAGTGACCCTCTGACTAGCTCAGCAAAAACCAATTCAGTTGCAATCTGGTAATTTGAACAGCTGCAACAGGAAACCAATACTCCAATGAAACAAAGGGCCTAAGCAACAAGCAAGATGAATGTTAGCCTATTAGATAACTGGCTGTCTAAGAACTTCACGAATCACCCAGTGTCACTGTCTGTATCTACTGTCCTGTCCTATGTCAGTTGTCCTGCCTCCTAATCATTCACACTACACATTCAGCAATGTCTATAAATATTCTTCTTTATAAAAAAGATTTATTTCATTTTTAATTGTATGTGCCTGTGTGTGTGCTTTGACAGAAGTCAGAGGTTTGTGGTCCTTCTGGAGGAGGAGTCAGAAGCAATTGTGAGCCTCTTGATGAGGGTGCAAGGAAACAAACATGAGTCCTCTGGGGAAGTAGTACTTACTCTGAACCACTGAATCCCCAAAATATTCTTAATTCTTCCAGCTTCCAATTTTCAGGTAAAGTAAGGGTGACAAAATCATGTTGAAGAACACAACATATAGCAAAGCAAATATTAAATGTTGACATCCTACAGCACAGATACCCTAAACTTTCATAAATGAACTATTTAAAGGAAAATTTTTATGAAAAGGAAATATATTCTTACAGATTTTCTAAGAGTCAGTTTAAGCCAAATGGGAGCACCTCTGACCTTGAATTCTATAAGCCAAGTATAAAAACATTGTTTTGTGACATCTGGCAAACTGAATCACATGATACATATTAGATGATATTAGTAATGTTTGACAGTGGTAAAGTGGTTACGGTTTCAGCCACACATTTACTAAAGGAAAGAAATGACAGAAAGTCTGAGATTTGCTTTAAAATATTAAAAGCAAAACCCAATGCATAGAGATGTAAGAAAGATAAAATATGCTAATGACAAATGTTGGATGACAGTATTGAAATACTGTTTGTTTTTTTATATTTCAAGGTTTTCCTAAGAAAAATGTTCTTAAAAGAAAAAGAGACACAGGAACTCTGCCAGCCCAGTGGCTCAGGTTCCTTCTGGTCTGTCTCAGTCAGCTGGTACCCTGAGCAGACCTTGGGCGCAAGCTCCACAGCCAGTCCCACTACACCCAGAGGAAGCTCCACTCCCAGGCACTCTAACAAGCCCAGGATCACAGGATCCCAGAGACAGCTTGACTCTGAGGAGTTCTGACACAACCAGGATCACAGGAAGGACAGGCTCCAGTCAGATTTAGCAAGGGCAGGTAGCACTAGAGATAACCAGATGCTGTGGGCAAGAGTAAAAATATAAGCAATACAAACCAAGGTTATTTGGCATCATCAGAACCCAATACTCCCACCATAGCAAGTCCTGGATACACTATCACACTGGAAAAGCAAGATTCAGATATAAAGTCACTTTTCATGATGATGATAAAGGACTTTAAGAAAGACATAAATAGCACCCTCAAAGAAATACAGGAGAACACAGGAAAACAGCTAGAAGCCCTTAAACAGGAAACAAAGAAAACACAATCAAACAGGTGAATGAGCAAAACCATCCAGAATCTAAACATGGAAATAGAAACAATAAAGAAATCACAAAGGGAGACAACCCTGGAGATAGAAAACCTAGG
>NW_022196896.1:119139506-119140408 GCF_008632895.1 Mastomys coucha
GATGTCATACAGACCCTACAAGAACACAAATGCCAGCCCCGACTACTATACCCAGCAAAACTCTCAATCACCATAGATGGAGAACACAAGATATTCCATAACAAAACCAAATTTACACAATATCTTTCCACAAATCCAGCCCTACAAAAGATAATAGATGGAAAACACCAACATAAGGAGCAAAACTACACCCTAGAAGAAGCAAGAAAGTAATCTTTCAACAAATCCACACAAACCTAATTCCACCTCTTACAACAAAAACAACAGGAAGTTAACAATTACTTTTTCTTAATATATTAATATGAAAATTAATATTACCAACATATCCTAAGCGATTGAAATCCAAAAATATGAGGAATTGGAAATTTGTTGATTGTCATCCAATGGTCTCCCTAATTTGGTAATTGGAGAAATAGATCCAATATTATACAATCCATATATACTTTCGGCTTGTTTGTTCGTGATGGTGTCTTGCTGTGTACAACACAATGGTCTTGAGATCTTGCTTCTAGCTCAGCCTCTCTATTAGTAAGTAGTATTGTTTATTTCATGTTTTTACATTATACGATGGTCTTCATAACAGCTTACATATTTTAAAAGTATTTATATACCCACAAGAAATGTAGACAATTAAATTGGGAGAGGGTTGTAAGAGAACAACAAGGAGTGAGACTGAATGCTTGGCTTGACGCTTGTAACTCTTGTATCAAGTTACCACAGTAAGAGCCAAGATTTTAAGCTCTATTAAACACAAAACAAACAAACAAACAAACAAAAACACTTTATATATTTATGTTCATTTAAGAAAACATTAGCCGGGCAGTGGTGGCGCTTGCCTTTAATCCCAGTACTTGGAAGGCAGAGGCAGGTGGATTTCTGAGTTTGAGGCCAGCCTGGTCTAC
>NW_022196896.1:119140794-119142496 GCF_008632895.1 Mastomys coucha
CACTCTGTAGACCAGGCTGGCCTCGAACTAAGAAATCCGCCTGCCTCTGCCTCCCAAGTGCTGGGATTTAAGGTGTGCACCGACACCGCCGCCCAGCTATAACACTCATTTTTATTGTTATAATACTTTATAAATTTTAAAGAATATGACAAAAAATATATTGTAGATATTGAAGGGGGGGGTCTCTGGGTAGAGTTGGGGTATAAAAGGAAAACAAGTATGTGATTTAATTCTATTTATTTAAAATGTTTTTAAATGTTAATAAATTCAGATAAATTGAAATCATGTATCTTTTCTCATCATATTGCAATAAAACTTAAAAGAAAAAGAGCAAATAGCACTATTCACCAAAGTCTATGACTAAAGTAGTACTCAGTGGGTAATGCACACCTGTATTATAGGGAAAAAGGAAAGCAAATGAATTAAGTACTCAAGGCAAGACACAGAAAACCAACAGTCAGAGGAATTAGTAAACAAAAGGTGTGGTCAAGGGCTTGAGAGATGGCTCAGAGATTAAGAGCACTGACTGCTCCTCCTGAGGTCCTGAGTTCAATTCCCAGCAACTACATGGTGGCTCATAACCATCTGTAATGGGATCCGATACCCTCTTCTGGTGTGTCTGAAGAGAGCAAAGTATACTCACATACATAAAATAAAGAAATCTTAAAAAAAAAAAAAGTCCTTTAAAAATAAAAAGAATTGGTCAAATAAAAAAAACAAAAGCAAAAACAAAACTCAGTTTAGCAAATCAGGTCAAGGTGAGGTCATATATGTCTATAAATCTAGTAGCTTCAGAGTCAGAAGTTGTAGACCAGTCAGAACTATATACAGTGAGACCCTGCATCCAAAAGTCAAAGTAAACAAATCCTATCCATCCCAGCCATCCAGGAAACAGAAAAAGAAACAAACAAAAATAACAAAACAAGTGTCAGCTTCTCTGAAAAAAGGTTAGTAACTCTAATTTGACAAAGATAAAGACACACACACACACACACACACACACATACAGAAGAGAGAGAAAAAGACATAGAGAGAGAGAGAGAGAGAGAGAGAGAGAGAGAGACAGACAGACAGACAGACAGACAGACAGACAGACAGACAGACAGACAGGGAGACAGAACTGCCTTATGCCTGCCTGCTTCTGAAACAAGAACAATGTTACAAACAGCAGTAATTATATCATCCCGTATCTCCTAAGGAAATAAGAGCTTCCTTCCCTCATGGGGGCCTCACTAATTATTTTGGTATCTCACTGGCAGTAATTGGGTTCTGCGCCCATTAAGGGACCAATAACTGCAGTGAACGGGCCACAGCAAACTAACCAGCATCTATCTACACAGCTGAGCCATTCTATCCAAAACACACGGTTTCTACCTGGTGGAAAGGAGGGTTCCCCAGAGGAAAACAGGGCACACATGGTTCTGCCTCCCCCTATTCCCAAACAAGAAATGGATGTTACAAAGAGGCTATCAATCCAAATCATATACAAACATGTAAAATTTTAAGTATACTACTAGCCTACCAAATCAATAATAAAACTTAAGAGAAAAAAACATTATAGCTTAGATCTATTCTACATAGGGAAATATGATTTAATTCCAGTAAATTTGTATTTATATAAATGTATTTATACATTTATATAAATGTATAATAAATAAAGGAGTGAAACACACAAAAACTGACCGACAGAGGATCAATTAAA
>NW_022196896.1:119142506-119150717 GCF_008632895.1 Mastomys coucha
AAGAAAATCCAGAGACTGAGGAAATTTCACATTGATTCCTTGCTTTCTACAGTTTCCTTAGGAAATGTCTACATGAATATTATTTCCCAGATGTAGCAAATATTCTATTTAGCGAAAAGTTACAAGTATACTGGAATGAGCAACAAAATTACAACATGTTATCCTCAAACACTGGCAAACAAGCAATCTAAGGAGACATAACTAAACAAGAAGACAAATAGCACGATCTGCAAAGGACATGTCTAGAAAAAACCTTTGTTGTTCTGAAGTCCTAGGAACACTAAAGGGAAGAGTTCAAATTGCTGGCAAAACTGAAGTTTTATGCATACACAATGAAGTGGCAAGAAATCCTGGATAAGGGAGATGATAATAAGTCTTAGCCCAGGAGATTTTATCACAATGCTTGCTCTCCTCCAAGTTCATTATATGTATCTTTGTGAGAGAGGCAGAATAGTAAGAAAGAGGAGCAAGCAATACAGAAAGAGGCAGAAATGGGGTGACCCGGTATCCACTAAGAAGGTGTAAGAGGCAAAGTACAGTCTTTTCCCTAAAGCCCAGAAAATGAGTATAGTCCTGCTAGATTTTAAAATAGTTGCCACACACACGTTATATATACATGTGGTTATTTGCATATAAACACTCACACACATGAATATGCACTCACGTATACAACTAAAAACTTCAAAAAAGAAGCAATGATATTCAAGTTTTTTACTCACTTTGTAAAGTTCCTAAAAGCAGTTCAAAAGAGAGTGAGTGAGGGAGAAAGAGAGAGAGAGAGAGAGAGAGAGAGAGATTGAGATTATTAGAAAGTATAGGAAGCTATTGAACTCAGCCAGGTATGTACAGAGACACACCAGATAATTCAAGGTCCATGTGGACACCTACCCACCCAGAAGTAGATAGGAGTCAGTGCTCCAGGGGAAGCTTGCCACCAGTGCTATGGACCCAAATACAGACTGTCCTGAAGGACAACAAGATGAAAAGCTAAAAAAATCTTTTTATAGACTGGTAAGCACAAGGCATATACAAGGACCCAGGACTAAGGTAAGGGAGCAACTGGGAAAAAGAGGGAAAATAGACATACATGCTCCCTTGCAAGCACATCCTTACCAAGTCTGCATGTGGGACTTACTGAATAGAGTACAAGTAACTACACATTGAACTTAAAAAAATTTATAGACTTATAAATGAGTGACAAGTTAAGTTTTCAATATGCTAAATAGAGTCCAGTCAATTCAATAGCAGAATTTACTATAGGAGCTTATCAGTGAGATCTGACAGAGAAAAACAAAAAGAAAAACAAAATAAAACAAAACAAAAAAGCCCTATTATCACATCGGTGCTTCACAGCCACGATCTGCATAAAGATCTGGTTGTAAAATTTTCAAGCATAGCTTGAAAAGGTCTTACTTTGGAAGAAGACATTTCCTCCCTGTCTTCTTCCCATTCAGTGCTGCTTTCTCACTTAATCAAGCAGATATAGAGCAATCGAATTATAGCTAGCCAAATACAAGAAGGTGAGGACAGTCACAGCAGCATCTGTACACAGAAAACATTGCTCCAAAACAAAGCATCTTTCATGTTTCACAGGGTCAAGTGAGACTATACCAGACTTCTGTTGATTTTCTTTAATAACATCATCTTTTCTCATCCTTGCACTTACCAATCTCAAGGTGACTTGATAACCATCTTTGGAATCTGTGTAAATTAAGGAAGCTCCTGAGTTTTCTGGCTCCTACTACGACGTCCCCAAAACTGCCAGGGTAAGCCCAGGAAAGCTAAGAGTCCTCTTGTGTGAGGCCACCCTACAATCCCATGGGGCTTACTGTGCAGGCAACAGAGGTAACGGGGAACTTTGGTCCTCTGGGAATGACATGTCGGCTCCCAGCAGAAACAAATGTATCAAAATAGAAGCCCTGCTTCAAAAGAAAAGAATTTGTTCTTCAAATTGATGTCTCCCTAAGATTTAATTCCAGGCTATAATACCATCTAGTGAATTACCCTTTTCTAATGTTTAAAAACTGAAAAGCAAACACAATCCATGATTCTATCTGAATGTTATATTTTATTTTATGTGCGTGGATGTTTGCAATTATGTATGTGTATCACGCATGTGCCTGATGCCCAAAGTCTAGAAAAGGGTGTTGGTTGCCCTAGGAGTTGGTGTGAGCTGCCATGTAGATGCTAAGAATCAAACCTAGGTCCTCTGGAAGAACAGCCAGTGATTAAGAAATCACTGAGCCATCCCTGAAATACTTATAAATATTTGACTGTTTAATCTATCACATAACAGCTAAACATGCACACACAAGGATAATGCAGCAGATTTGACTTCATTCACAGTAACCAGAAGAATCCCTGAGATATACTCAGGCTTCAGAGCAATCTAACAAGGGCACAGAGCAGTCAAGTCTGCTCGGGACCACCTGTAATTTCAGCTGCTCTGGAGGCTAAGGCAGGAGGAGGTATGGGAGGTAGGATTTGTGTAGTTTCTCTGGTTGAGACAGGGTCTCACTATGGAGCTCTGACTCACTCTAGACTAGGCTGGTAATCTCACAGAGATCCTCCTGCCTCTGCCTCAGAAAAAAAAATCTGGCAGGATTATACACAGACACATAAATAAATGAATGCATATATAAACAGGATTAAAAACAAATCAAAGAAAGGAAAGTGAGAAAGGTTGGTATGATGACTATTCTTGGTTGTTATCTTGACAACATCTGTAATTAACTAAAGTCCAAAAAAATGGAGGGCACACCTGCAAGATTTTTGCTTATTCTGAAATGGGAAGATTCACTTCTAATGTGGATTTAAAAAAAAAAAAGATTTATTTGCCAAGCAGTGGTGGCACACGCCTTTAATCCCAGCACTTGGGAGGCAGAGGCAGGTGGATTTCTGAGTTTGAGGCCAGCCTGGTCTACAGAGTGAGTTCCAGGACAGAGAAATCCTGTCTCGAAAAACCAAGGAAAAAAAAAAAAAAAAAAGGTTTATTATTTATTTTCTGTATATGAGTACACACTGTAGCTGTACAGATAGTTGTGAGCCTTCACCTGGTGGTTGAGAATTAACTTTAGGACCTCTGCTTGCTCTAGAAGATGCAGCTCTCTCCAGTGGCCCGTCTGCTCCAATCAACTCTGTTCGCTTCAGTAGACCCCACTCACTCAGTCCCTGCTCACTCTGGCCCAAAGACTTCTGCTGTAAGTCTAGATAAAGACAAGAAGGAAGCTCTTTGCTCTTCCCCTGCATGCTCTTGCAAGCTCATTCCTTCACTGGCATCAAAGCCTACTTCTTCAGGATTCCAGCTGTTATGTATATGCTTGGCCCATGGAGTGGCACCATTAGAAGGTGTGGCCCTGTTGGAGTAGATGTGTCACTGTGAGTGTCACATTAGCTGCCTGGAAGTCAGTCTTCTACTGCAGCCTTCAGATGAAGATGTAGAACTCCTGATGTACAGCTCCTCCTGTCCCATTGCCTGCCTGGATGCTGCCATGTTCCTACCTTGATGATACTGGACTGAACCTCTGAACCTGTAAGCCAGCCCCAATTAAATGTTGTCTTTTATAAGACTTGCCTTGGTCATGGTGTCTGTTCACAGCAGTAAAACCCTAACTAAGATAGAAGTTGGTACTAGAGACTGGGGTTATTGCTGTGATAGGCCTGACCATGCTTTTGTTTGGAAGAATGTGGATTTTGGGATTCTGGATTTGGAAAGCAGTGGAATGCTTTAAATGGGACTTAATGGGCTATCCTGGTAGGCATATGGAAGACTTTGTTACTGAGCATGATTTAAAATTTGTAGACCTGGCCCAAGAGGTGTCAAGTGAAGAACTCCAGTGTGTGGCCTAGAGACTGCTGTTGTGGTATTTCGGTGAAGAACATGGCCACTTTTTGCCCCTGTCTGAAGAGTCTGCCTGAGGCTAAGGTGAAGAAACTCAGATTAATTGTATTGACAAAGGAAGTCTCAGAAACACCCATCATGGACTTTGTTCTCCGGTTAAGTCTCATGAAGAGCATTTTAAACAAGCTTAGCAAACTGAGAAAGGAAACATATAAAATAGATGGTTCCTGTATTAAAGGGGCAGCAGGAAGTGAAATAGAGCTGAATCCTATGTTCAAGGATATTACATTGAACTAAGGAAGTAGTGACCTTGGGGCAAAAGCCTACTCAGCTAAATTTAGATCCAGGCATGGTGGTACACACTTTTAATCCCAGGAGATAAAGCCAGGAAGATCTCTGAGTTCAAGGCCAGCCTGGGACAGAGAAAATTCTAGGTGAAGAAAAGCTTAAATCCAGGCATGCAGATCTCTTGAGTTTAAGGTCAATCTACAGAGCAAGATCCAGGACAGCCAAGCTTAGGCAGTGAAGAAGATGGAAAACAAAAAGCTGGTGATAATATAATAGAAGAAGGGGCCATGTTGCAGCCCCAGCAAGCAGCAGAACTTGGCAGCTTTGGCCATGTGGGTCTGGCTTTAGAGTCCAGAATAAAAGGGACTACTGGGAAAACTGATGCTGGTTAGCTGAAGCTAAGAAATTTGTGGTGATTAAGAAGAGACCAGCATCACTGAGGTGACATCTTCTGGAAGGTGTTTTCTGAGAGCACAAAGAGGCTGTGTCCCAGAGATAGCCAAGGTTGTACCTGGTGCTGCAGCTGGACTTGGTAATGTGTAAGAGCACCGGTGAAGGTGCAGCCCCAGTTGCAGTTGACAGCCCAGGACTGAAGGGGTCATGCAAAGGAGTAGAGGCTTGGAGCCATGGAGAGAGCCTATAAGAGGCTCTTGGTGAAGCCTATTGTGGCAGAAGACCCCAGTGTATTGGAGATGCCAGTACCATGGGATGATCACCAAGAACAGCACAGCAGTGGAGTGGATCAACCTGAGCTTAGAGTGCTACAGGGCAGAGCTGGAGAAGTGACACCAGCCCTTTGGAGGAGCCCAGAAGATCATGTGTGGATTCCAGACATTGAAACAAGAAGCTGTGACATTGAAGTTGCCTTGGAGACCCCAAGATGTTTGAGATGCCAGAGCTGTGGGCTACCTGCTGAGGAAAGCTGCTAACAGGGAGTGGAACCAGCCCAGGAAAAGAAGTTTGCTGCAGCCAATGCAGATGGAAAAGGAGTTGGAGATCTGAAGAACACTTTGACATTAGACATGGAGATACAGACTTTGGACTTTGTCCAGTTGGTTTCCTGTCTTGCTTTGGGGATTACAGTTAAGTGATTGGATGACTCTCAGAAGAGACCTTGAACTTTGGACTTCTAACACTGTTGAGACTGCTACAGACTATGGGGACTTTGGGAATTGGACTAAATGTATTTTGCATTATGCTAGGTATCGCCCCCATAGATTCATATGTTTGAATAAGTCTATGGGGGCCAGGGAGTGGCACCATTAGAAGGTGTGGCCCCAGCCAGGCGGTGGTGGTGCACATCTTTAATCCTAGCATTTGGGAGGCAGAGGCAGAGGCAGAGGCAGAGGCAGGTGGATTTCTGAGTTTGAGGCCAGCCTGGTCTACAGAGTGAGTTCCAGAACAGCCAGGACTACACAGAGAAACCCTGTCTTGAAAAACCAGAAAAAAAAAAAAAAAAAAAAAAAAAAAAAAAAAAAAAAAAGGTGTGGCCTTGTAGTAGATGTGTCACTGTCTTCCACTAGCCGACTTCAGATGAAGATGTAGACCTCTCAGCTCCTCCTGCACCATGCCTGCCTGGATGCTGCCATGTTCCTACCTTGATGATACTGGACCGAACCTCTAAACCTGTAAGCCAGCCCCAATTAAATGTTGTCTTTTATAAGACTTGCCTTGGTCATGGTGTCTGTTCACAGCAGGAATTGCCTAACTAAGACACTGGCCTATAAAGAAGAAAAGCTGAGACATCTAGCCTCATGGGCTAAGCAACTGCTGGATTCTTGAACATTTATAACCAGATGTTTTTGGACTAGCTGGACCATAGCCTGTAAGGCATTCTATATTTATTATATATGTAATATATGTAATTTCATAACATGTATATTATATACAATATAATTATATATAAAACACACACATTTATTATACATACATATACATACACACATGAGAGAAAAGACTGATTCATTCTCTTAGTTCTGTTATTCTAGAGAACCCTGACTAATACAGTTGGGGATATAGTTAAGTGCTAGAATGCTTACCTAGCATGCTTGAAGTTTCAGGTTCGATTTCTATTATTATAAAACAAACAAGAAAAATCCCCATATCTACACAATGATTCTGTTTCTTCTCATATACATTCTATCAAATCTGAAACATTACAAAGTAAGGTAGGGATTTAGAACTACACATTTTATATAGGAAAGGGATCCCTGAGAGAACACATCTGCAAGTCAGTCACCTCTATCTCAATTTCAAAAACAGCCAAACCAACCAAACCTGTTTCAAAACTGTCTGCTAGTTCTCCACTTGTACTATTGTTTCTCTTTTCCTCCTTTCTTCTACTGATTGGTGGGTCAGAGCCCTTTTTTCTCTAGCTCCCACTTCCCCAAGGCCTCTGCGTGGCAACCACTGTAGTAGCTGCCTCCCTCCAGGCTTTAAATCTCCACTGGTTGGACTGCTCTGCAGGTGCTGCTGCCTAGGAATCCCCAGAGGACCACTCTCCCTCCCCCAGGAATCCAGGCATGTGTCCTTAACTGCTTGAGAGGATCTCTGCTTAAAGAACAGACCCACTCTGCACTCTCAGGAAGCCCAGTCCAGAAGGCTTGGCACACAGTGTTAGGACAGCCTAGAGATACCCCGAGACACACTCCAGCAGTATCTGTAGGAACGATGACAACACAAAAGGACTGTACTAGGTTGAAGTCACTTTCCCATCTCTAGAAAGAAACCAGAATTAGCACTGGGACCAGCCAGTCCAATTAGCCGTGAAAGAAAAGCCTGCCTGCTCTGTCCAGTACAACTTCAGAGGGTCTAAAACTCCTCCAGCAGTTCAGTATTATGCATGTCCTTTTTTACCTGGCAGGAGCACAAACCACTGCTCTTGGGCCCCAGCCAACTTAAGTGCCCCTTGCCTCCCTGGAAAAGGATGTCAGAAGGGCAAAGGCATTATACTAATGAAGGTGATCAGTATAGAAAGTGAGGAAGAAGCGAGAAGAGGCAGCACTAATCTTGCTGCAGAACAGAGCGTCACATACAGTTCCTAACAACCAAAGAACAGTGTCAAAGGACAGCAGGCCCTGAGGACTTGAGCTCAGCCACAGAATGCACTCATAAATACATCTGGACATTAAGAATAGGACATGTAAACCTGAGGAAGCTGGGCACTGACATCACTTGATGGTCTTCAGACTAGATTCTTTGTACATATAGCAAACATTTTCCCAGAGCTTAACACTCAGGATCTAGAGCTCAGAAGTCCATTATAACTCATCAAAAACCCAGTTGAAAGACAAATATGCCAAATACAAATCAACAGTATCCTATTTATCCCCTTAAACACATACTAGAACCCTTGATAATTTGGCTACCCAATTAAGACATGGTGATCCAGACAAGAAAATGTTCATCAATATCTTATCCTTATCTAGAGTGGGGTTGACAGAATGTGGCTTGAATCACTGGAGCTAGATCATCGAGAAAATGACAGGAACACTAATATGGCTGGCAGTCTGGACTAGAAAGGCAATCTCTTTAAGGCAAGTAGTCTTGCTTCCAGTGTTGGGCAACGGTAGGATACTGTAAAGACGGGCTCTGAGTGCATGCTTCCAGTGTTAGGTGTGGTAGGATGCCACGCACACTCGTCTACTCCAGTCACATCCATAATATCGGGGATAAAATCCTGATAAAGGATAAGAGGCAATAAGGCCCCAAAAGGAGATCTGTGCCTCCTGGATTTCAGACAGTCGCTGGTATCCCCTAACTCAGACGTGTTCCAGATCAGTCTTTCCAATCATCATCATGGCCTCATAATTAGGCATAAAGGTACCCCAAGTAATGATTTGTAAATGGTTAAGATTGGGCATTGTCTCCTGGCCTACACAAGGTTTCCAACTATCCTAGTTTAATGTTTTAAGTACTAGAGTAATTGAAAGGTTTCCCTCACTCGAACCAGAGAATTAGCATAAGAATACCTCAACAGGGGCTCCACTCCTCTTCCTCCTGCTTCACACCTAACTACCAGACCCTGCTGACCTTGGTGTGTGGGGGTCGTTTTGCCTATGTGACTTCAGTCTAGCACTAGG
>NW_022196896.1:119150779-119154939 GCF_008632895.1 Mastomys coucha
GACTTGGACTCACATGCAGGACTAGCACTAGAACTTAAATGGGCTAGGACTCAGATTCATGTATCTCTCGCAGTCCCTCGGGCCCAGAGCACTTGGGCCCGGGGGATGCAGCACCAGTTCAGAGGAGATAGCTGCTGCTTTAGACCCAGTATGTTTCAGATAGCCTCAGAGGTACCTCAACTGTTGAGCTGCCAGATTTTTCATTTCTCTTTTGCAATGATTGTAAAAGCCTCATGTCATTTTAAAAGAAATACACTCAGATTTTACACCACTCGTGTGTAGTCTGTTTGTCAAAGCCGAATCCCGTGCCCACCTGGCCAGAATCCCTAGTCCCGTGGAACAAGGGACCCCCGTAAGAAACCCCGGTCCGTGGCAGTAGGATACTGTAAAGACTGGGCTCTGAGTGCATGAATGGCCTTAGGACTGACACTTTGGATGTGCTCACTCCCTACCAGTAACCTACTTAGGAATGTGTTCTTGGTGAAAATTAAGTGTTTGCTGACACAGGGCAATTCTACAACGGGTATTTTGGAACTGAATATCTATTTTTTTTTGTTTGTTTGTTTGTTTTGGTTTCTCGAGACAGGGTTTCTCTGTGTAGCCCTGGCTATCCAGGAACTCACTCTGTAGACCAAGCTGACCTTGAACTCAGAAATCCACCTGCCTCTGCCTCCTAAGTGCTGTGCTGGGATTAAAGGCGTGCGCCACCACTGCCTGGCTTGAGTATCTATCTTTATGAAAAGAACTGACTGTCCTCACTCCTGGACTAGAAAAAAATGGTATAGACTTTACTTTTTAACCTTGAACTTTAGAGAGGCTCAGAAGACACTCACTAGGCAACTATGACTGAATATTTATATTTGTTAACTTCTAAAGTCGAGTATGAGCAGGGTAGTGGGGGTACACAACTTCCCAGCACTTGGGAGGCAGGCTGAGTTCAGGCCAGCCTGGTCTACAGAACTAGTTCCAGGATAGCCAGGGCTACACAGAGAAATTCTGTCTCTGACACAAAACAAAACAAAAAAGTGAGGATGGAAACAAGCCAAAGGGGGGGAAAATGATTAATTACAAATGTTGATTCTTTGATTCTCTCTAAACCTGTCTCCTCTCCTGTACCTGTTAGTCACTGTGAGGATTAAGTGCATGTTCACACACTGCTTAACCCAAGCCTGGCGAAGGTAAGCAGCGCAGATGTCAGATGTCAGTGTCCCTGAGAACATCTATCCTGCAGCAATGCAGCCCGGATCATACCTGCAGCAGGCTTGACTCCACCAGGCTCTTCCTACTTCCTCAAGTTGAAAGACAGAGCTAGTGACTACAAGGTTTTACCACCTGACCTGTACAACAGAGCTTCACAATAACAGAACTGCTGACTTTGGGTCAGATAATCTTTGTGGGGCTGTCCTGTGCATTGTACAACACCGAATATCTCCAATTTTTACCATTAGATTCTAGAAGCACCTTTAAGTTATGACTACCAAAGGTCTCCAAGCACTGCAGAGAACCATTACTGGGAGTAAAGAAAGCAATGAATACAAGTTTTAGCAGGTAAGGTGTTTCTTTGGTCTTGTTTTGTTTATTTCTGGGGTAAGTCTCTCAAGTATAGGGAGATTACAGGTGTTCATCATCATGTCTAGCAAGTAAGGCTTTTGTTTTACTCATGCATCCTGGTCGTCCTAGAACTCATTATGTAGACTAAGCTGACCTTAAAACTCACACTAGAGATCCTCTTGCCTCTGCCTCACAGGTACTGGGAGTAAAGGCGTGTGTTCACTATGCCGGAAACCCAGATGGACCACAATGCTGAATACTATACAAGTGACTCTCAGGTCAATGTATCACTCTTAAAATGATAAATCTTAAGTTAAATTTCTAATGGACTGAGTTAATCAAATATTTTGAGATCCCAGAGCTATAAAAATTAGCCATCTTAGAGACATTTCTTTCCTATTAAAATGGGTAGATGGCCCATTTATTAAAAATGCTTGCCACGTAAGCATGAGGACCTTTGCGTGGACCCTGAACACCCACATAGAAAAGCCAGACACAACACCCACACTACCAGCACTTAGATTTGGAGTGGGGAGCCAGGCTGATCCCAAGAACTTCATGCCCTGCCACTTTAGCAAATCTGTGAGATCCAGGTTCAGAGAGAAAGCCTGTCTCAAAAAAGCAGAAGCTGGACATAATGATAAACACTGTTAGTTCTAGCAATTATGAGACAAAGGCAGGAGGATCTTCTGCTGTTCTACCACTATGATACTATCATTCCCTCCTCCTTTCTTGGCTGAAACTGATATACCTGTCCCCACACACTGACATGTGACCTCCTGTTTTTATTCCTACGGCAGCCACATCCTACAGCAGTTGCATGTGGCAGGAACACATTTTCTAGTACTCCTTTCTGCACTACTACTAATATGACAAATAACAATTTTTTTTTTTTTAAAGACACAAAACACCAGTAGAAATAAGAACCTTAAAATATAAGAGGCTAGACGTGGAACCTTGATCAGAAAGAGCTGAATCTTTCACCAGCAATGCAGAAAATAGTGACTTTGGGGTGAAGAAAATTTAGAATAACTATAGGATATTTATAGATACAGCACCCAAAAACAAAAATATGAGGAGTTCTAAAATAGAAATACAAAGAGTAAAGAAAAGCTCTTAGTAGAGTTCAGCAAAAGGGCTACAAGATAAATTTGAGAACATCTTCCAGAAAGGACAAGAAAGCTGAAGATACAAAGTATCGATAAGGATTATATTGTTACAAACTCAGTAAATAATATAACATATATTCTCAAACTCTTGAAAGTAAGTGTCAAAATACTTTTTAATCACAAAACCATTAAGTATTTGATGTGCTGAATGCTAATTAGCCATTCTATTATCACTGCACATTGTATTCATCAGCCATAACATCATTTTATACCCCCATACATGAAATTCTGATCTGCCAAGTTTAATTTTTAATTAAAGGTAGTAGAAAATCTAGAAAAGTTACAGTGCTAATTGAGAAGTACCAAGAGAACTCCCAAAAGAATAATAAAGTATATGGGAAGAACCCAAAGTGATAAACCAAGAAAAAGACCCAGCATGACATTCAGAGTGTAAAGACCTGATGCAAGACACAGGATGATAAAAAGACCCTGGGGGCTAGAGAGATGGCTCAGTGGTTAAGAGCACTGACTGTTCTTCCAAAGGTCCTAAGTTCAAATCCCAGTAACCACATGGTAACTCACGACCATCTGTAATGAGATCTGATGCCTTCTTCTGGGGTGTCTGAAGACAGCTACAGTGTACTTACATATAATAAATAAAATAAATCCAAAAAAAGAGAAAGAACAGAAAAGAACAGAAAAGGTAAGAGAAGAAAAGAAAAGAAAAGAAAAGAAAAGAAACAAAGCCCCTAAAGGAGTTCTGTTCTAAATCTCAGAGGAAATCTTTTGATTCACCAAACATACATCTCAGGATAGTCTGAGACTTGGGGTGGAAGCTGAGAAAAGGAGCTAAATGATGCCCCAAACCTCATGCAGAAAATAAGGCAGAAAAGGACTTTCAGATGCACAAGCTCTCACAACTACTGTATGACAACTACCAGAGGATGTCTCTCAGCAAATTAAAATAAAATACAGAAAGAAATGGACTTGGGTTCCTGAAAACCGTGTTACCACAGAAAGTATTAAGAGCCACAGGAAGACTGCAGGAGCAGGCAAAGGCATAGGCTTGAACGGACTGATTAAAACTGAAATGAGCTGGGCTGGGTTGGAGAGAAGGCTCAGAGGTTAAAAGCACTTGCTGCTCTTGCAAAGGATCCAGGTTCGGTTCCTAGCATCCACATGGCCACTCACAATCCTTTGTAACTCCAGTTTCAAAGTATCAGATGTTTTCTTCTAGCCTCTACAGGTACCACACACATGTGGTATACATACACAAGCAGGCACATGCTCACATGTGTAAAATTACAATAAACCTTCTCAATGAAATGGGCAGAATATTGCATTAGATAAAAGGAATTATGCTTATTAAAATAATTCAAGAACTGGGGGAGAATACAGAAATGGATTTTAGAGACAAGAAAACTGAAAAACTAGGCCAGGCGTGGTGGCGCACGTCTTTAATCCCAGCACTTGGGAGGCAGAGGCAGGCGGATTTCTGAG
>NW_022196896.1:119155143-119186903 GCF_008632895.1 Mastomys coucha
AAAAAAAAAAAAAAAGAAAACTGAAAAACTTCAACAAACTAGATGTAACCTCACTTTACACTATTTGGACTAGTTATAATCCCACTAGGCAGTAAAATATAAACATTAAATAAATACTGAACTAATCAAATTATGGATAAACCCAGTCTAAGCAGCTACCAATCTTCCTCCATAAAAATGACAGAATGAGGGGCACCTAAAAACTTATTTACTCTCAGGTAAGTGAAGTCACATTATATGAATCATGGGTGGTTAATTATAAGACAGACAGCTCTTCCAAATTAGAAAACGAAGAAACTTTTTTGAGTCCTCTACAGAGATTGGAATTGTAAGTGGGGGAAGAATATTGGTATCTTTGGCTTTTCTAGGATTTGACTTTTAAACTACATGAGGATATAAACTTGATTTTGAATGAAATTTTAATTTTAAATTCTCACTAGTACCAAGAAAAATTAGTAAGGGCAACTGGGCATGGCTGTATACACCTGGAATCCCAGTTCTTGGGAACCTAAGACTACATAGTGAGTACCACATCAACCTGAGCTATGGAGTGAGGCATTGTCCAGGATCTACATGCTGGAAGGAAAGAACTCTTGCAAGTCATCTTGACATCCAAACATACACTGTGGCATGTACATATGCATGCATCCATGCAAACACACAAACACACACACACACACACACACTCACCCCAAATAAATAAAACAATAGACCGACATGTATGTATAAATAGATGTAATGAAAACTAAAAACTAAAATAAAAAAAAGTAAGGAGAATAGTTATGGTCAATGTAATGCTATTCAGTTAACAGTCAGAATCAAGCTCTGTAAGGTCAAGATGCCCAAGTTGTCTTTGTATCTTGTTTATCTCTAATGGTACACAGAAAACTTCAACAAATCTGGAATAACAACCAGTCTAGAAAATGAGATCTCATCATTAAAATATTTATTTTAGAAATTAGAAAAAATAAATTCTGCTTTAGCTCAAAATAACATGTAGCCATTTCCTAAAATGCTATACACATGAAAAGATTTCACTTCCTTGGTTTCCAAATGCAAATTGCTGTGATTTTACAATTTAAGGGATTATTGTTTGGGGTTCTCTGCCTTTTTAAAAAAAAACCTGATGAACTCTTTCCATTTATCTTAGACATAGTATCACTATCACTTGGCAACAGAGAAGTCAGAGGTACAGGTTTCTTCCAGAGCTTGTTATAGCTTAACCATAAGGCAAAAGCTTGCCAATGACCACATGATAGTGGGAAGTATGCACACTCAAGGGCCACCTCAGATATATGTCAAAAATGTATGCTCTCACATTTTGGTTGCTGAACATAATGTAACCAAGCTGGAAGTAATCTGAGAACTTCCCACTGACTAGCTTTCACAGTACTAGGTGTTACCAAGGCTGCTATGAGGGTAGGAGGCATGCATCAACTGTATCCTTGCACTCAACCCTGAATGCTACAATATCAGTCTGCCAGGGAAGATACATGCAGGAGTCCTTCACTGGCAGGTAGGTTATATAGGCAGTCAATTGCTTTTGGATTCATTCAGTCCTGATAAAGTCAATGTGGTCACGAGCTGATGCTCACTGGCTCCAGGGAAGAACTGGCTTCTACTGCCTTGCTAACCTAACTACTAATGCTAGGAGCAGAAGCAAGCACATCTCTTGAGTTTGATTGAGGTCGCCTGGTCAACAGTGGGACGACCAGGACCACCAAGGCCACACAAAAAACTTCCGTCTTGAAAAACCAAACAAAACTAAGAAAACAATGTTTTGTCAAACTGTCTTATAAGTATTTATTTATACTCATAGATTAGTGCCAGTTTTTCACTGCAGTAGTAACAGATAATGAAAAGACTCAGAACTAGTCAAAGTTCTGAAATTGTCTATTGAGCGCTCAGCCCTAAATAGGACATCTACATCAGCTCTACCCCACTCACTATATTGCTCAGGGAATATCACAAAAAGGGGCTGAAAGAATGCAAGACCTAAAGGATGGGGAGACGTACTAGAAATGTTGTCGTCAGGACATGACATGACTGTTGCATCCATGAACTTACTGTAGCTGTGAGTACCTACACAAGATCTACTGAATAAGATCAGTCACACTCTGGCAAGCCACACGAACTGGACTCTGAGTGATTAACAAACAACCAAACACCAAGAGGAAAGGATTCAAAGCAGGGATGGGGAAAGTGTTAGGAGTGCCTAGACAGAGAAGGGTGGAGCTGAGGATGTATGCAATGATCAAGATGAATGGTTTACATGTATGAAATTGTCAAGGAATAAATAAAAAGTGTTCTACTTAAAAATATCAATGGGGTGCTAGATAGTTTAGTGGTTTAAGAGTGCTGACTGTTCTTTCAGAGGACTCAGGTTCTGTTCCCAGCAACCACACGGTGGCTCGCAACTGCCTAAAGTTCAGCATTAGGGATCTGATGTCTTCTTCTGGCTTTTCTGGGCACAATACACATGTGGTGCACAGACATACATGCAATCAAACCATCCATACATATAAAACTTAAAACATACAAAGAGCACAGAAAGCGAGAGAGTGCGCACATGAGAGAGAGAGAGAGAGAGAGAGAAAGAGAGAGAGAGAGAACACCAATGGACTAAGCTCTAGCAATGCTAAGAGCACATGCTGCTTTTGTACTCACACTGGGTAATAACAACTCCCTACAAGTGGAGCACTATGGGAATCCAATGCTGTGGATCTTCCCATGGACACTTGTACTCACTTGAACATGGTCTCTCATCAAATACATAATTAAAAATAATGTAGCCAGGTGGTGGTGGCGCACGCCTTTAATCCCAGCACTTGGGAGGCAGAGGCAGGCGGATTTCTGAGTTCCAGGCCAGCCTGGTCTACAGAGTGAGTTCCAGGACAGCCAAGGGCTACACAGAGAAACCCTGTCTCGGAAAAAAAACCAAAAAGAAAAAAAAAAGAAAAAGAAAAAAAAAAAGTAACATCTTAAAAAAAATTGTTTTTAGGTTTAACATTCACATGTATGTATTCATATGTGTTTGTGCACATTCATATGTTCTTATTTATTTATGGGGAGTAATCAGAGCGATTTTCTTGGTGAGTGTGTGTCAGTGACTCTTGAGTACTGAGATTAAAGGAGTGTCTCACCATATCTTATTTTCTACTTAACTACTGGTACAGATAAGAAATCTAAAGCTGGGTATAGTGGCACATGACTTTAGTCCTAGCACTCAAAGGCAGAAGCAGGCCAGCCTAGTTTACATTGAGAGTTCCAAGACAGCCAGGGGTACACAAAGAGACCCCGTGTCAAAAAAAAAAAAAAAAAAAAAAAAAAAAAAAAATCAAAATCTAAATTTGTAGGTATTTATTAAAATCTTGTTAACAAAAGCTTTAATTTCTCAATTAAGTAATTACATAAGATGTAAAGAATAACCATCTTGCCTCTATGCTTAAATATGAGAGTGTTTTGTTTACTGAAGCATTATTTATAACTTTTTTTTTTAAGAATATCTTATCAATTGTCCAGGCTTCCATGAACTGAACATGTAGCTGAGAGTAACAAAGCTTGAACTCTTTTTTTTTTGGCTTTTCGAGACAGGGTTTCTCTGTATAGCCCTGGCTGTCCTGGAACTCACTCTGTAGACCAGGCTGGTCTCGAATTCAGAAATCCGCCTGCCTCTGCCTCCCAAGTGCTGGCTCCCACCACTCAGCCAAAGCTTGAACTCTTGAACTTCCTGCCCCAACTGCCCAAGTGCTGGAATTACACCTTTCTACCCTGTGCTTGCTCACACATGTACACAAATGTACCGTGGGTGGAATGAATATGTGGAGATAGCCTATGGCAGCAAAGGCACCCACGGACCAGTGATTCCAAAAGACAAGAGACTTAGAAGGGCAAAAATCACTGTGTGTCAGGCCACCTGGAGCCTCTCAATCCAGCAGAAATGGTTCAGAACATCTGCTAACTTTGCTACATGTAAACTCATCAGTGTGAGCCACAGAAAGGAAATCCAACTGCCATATATTATGAATCAGGCAACAGGCTATCACTAAAAAGCACAAGAGTCATAAAGAAAAAAAGAGACACAGGAACCAAGCCAACAGAAACTAGACCTTGCCAGTGCCATAGCACCTTCGCTGTCTGAAATAACCTGGGATAAGAACCTAAGTGTGGCTATGACTCGTCCAGAGTGTTGCATCCTCTGTTCATCCAGCTTCTAATCAAGTTAAGTATGAGAAGGCAGTCATGCACTGTAGCCCAGGCTGGCCTTGAATCTCTGCATCTACCTGATTAGCCTCCTAAATCCATAGACATGCACCTTCTACCATTTCTGGTTTGTAGCTATTTTTTTTTTTTTTCAAAGATTGCTTTTTATTTTAAGTGAGTGAGATTTGCCTAAATACATATATTGACAATGAAGAATCTATCTTACAAAATACCATAGGTGATCTCAACGGTCATACTACTGTCCAATCCTGTCCAACCTGTCAGACTGAGAAGGTACTGAATATATGCCATGAAGACATCTTCATACAATCTCAGCTAAGCCCTCTGCCATTCAAGAAATTAGCCATATGCTTGCCCAATTCTCAACCTTTTGCTGTATGTATGCCACTGGCTATAACGTTACACCTTCCCTTTCCTACTCTTCCCGTTTACAACACTCTATCCTGCCAACTCCACCTGGAAGTACTCTTTAACCATTCTTTAAACCTCAGCTCAAGGACCATTACCTTTTCTTGGGAGGAGAGGGGTGAAGCAGGGTATCCTGTAGACCAAGCCGACCTTGAGTTCACTATGTAGAACAGGCTGACACTGACCTCCTGATCATTCTGTCTCCACAATCCAAAGTGCTGGATTACAGGTGTACTGATTTACTATCACACTTTAGGAAGGATTTCCAACAAGTAACCACAGTCTATTTCCTATCTCTTTTACATATTTCCACTATGGGCTTTTCAACAAGTAATCATACAACAGCCCACCACAGAGACGACCGAGAAGGCAGCTAGAGATGCACGCCGGCAAGTCACAGGCACCTGCCTATCCCAGCTCGGTGCTGCCGCCATCTTCTTGGAGGAAAGAGTAGAGGCAAAGGGCTCCCTTCCCCTTCACTGCTTCTATTTCTTTTATATATTTTCATTATGGTACAAATCAGCCTGCAAAATAAGCTTTCTTTCGAAAGTATATCTTCTGCAGTAAACCATAAAGAGCTAGAAAAAAGGAAAAGTGATTTTTTTCTATGTCTACACTCCCAGAATCCCTAATATGTGTGGCACCCCATTTTTTAATGCTAAGGAAATGAGGTTATTAGGCTGACATTAGAAATTTAGAAGATCAAAATAAAACTAAAAGAAATGTACTTGAAAGTCTATTTGGCCACTGAGAAAGAAATAAGCCTGCCCACAAGAGAGGGAAAGATACGGTTCCTCTTGTGTGTCTTTCTTTGTCTATTCTGACCTGGCTGCCTCTTTCAGGTGTTCTCAAGATGACGAAAGCGTCTAAGCAGTGCAGGACTCTAACCAATGCTACCAACAAAGCTTAGGGACCATTGGAAATTACTTAATTGGTTTTCAAAAATACTATTCTGGAGACTGGAAAAGATATGCTCCATTTTCTCAAAGTTTAAAACTGCCATAATAGGTTAAGAGTTGTTTTGAATCCATAATTCACTTAAAAGCAAAACGAAAACCCAAAGCCACTTTCAGAGCTACATTAAAGAAAAGTATCCCAGTATCTAAAATAATTAACACATTTATCCTATGGGTACTTTAAACGTTCAAAACGTAGACCTAAGCAATAGGTCTCACCCAGTGTTTCCATATTCACATCTGCTTCCATAATAAAAATTTAGCTTGTACCTACTACTAGCCTCTAACAAAACTCTGTGACTGGTTTAACTGGGTTTCAGAAAGTTACTTGCTAAGAAAGTGACTCTTTAAATGGACTCCAACAAATATGTGAAGTCACTGCTTGAGAGCTTAAGGTAGCAAAACCCAAAGCTGAAAGGTGAGCCAAGTTGTAAGTGAAGATTACAACCCTCCAGTTTTCCCCGTGCTTTATCCTTGTCTGTAAACATAATAAAACCCAAGTCAGTCTCCTTTGGTTCAGTTATACCGTATGCAAACACCATGCCCAGTCGACCCTGCAGTCTTCTAATTCAGACAGGATATATACAGTGTAGCCTCGAGCAGTGGTATGCTTCTCAGAGTAATAACACGCGCGCGCGCGCGCACACACACACACACACACACACACACAAAACCACCCCCTCACAACAAGGCATGTGTCAAAACAGCTTGGAATACCGACACTGTGCGCATCACCCACTAAGGTCGCGCGATTGCTGTTTCTTCTCAGGCGAGGTACTCTAGGGTGTTTTCCTATAGAAAGGCCTTGGTGCAAGGCCTAAGGTAGGATTGCTGACCAGCCAGGGGACCTCCTGCGATAGAGGGAAGGACAACCGAGCCAGGCCGCAGCCCAGTACTGCACCTTCCCAGCCAGCTTCAAGCCGGTCGCAGCGAGCAGGGCATGCCGCAGATCTCACCGCCCGCCCTAGACTAGAAGAGGGTAGGGGGCCGTGCCGGCTCCGCCCTCCCCCGCGGGGCAGGGGCTCACGACCACACAGGAAGGCCACGTCCCCAGGGACAGGCACCACTCTAAGGTGTGCGGGGAGGGGGGGGGCAAACCCACGTGACCAGCACGTAGCCAATCCCGGGACGACAACCCGCCATAGAGAGGACCGCGAAGGCGGCTAGAGATGCCCGCCGGCAAGTCACAGGCGCCGGCCTATCCCTGCTCGGTGCTCCCAGCTCGGTGCTGCCGCCATCTTCCTGGAGGAAAGGGTAGAGGCAAAGGGCTCCCTCCCCTTCATTGCTCCGCACTCACGCTGCCACCTGCCCGCCCCCGATCGTCTCTCGCTCTCAGTGGACACCTTATTCCTTCCTAAAAAATATCCTTCGCTCAACTCTAATTTCCCCACAAAGCGGAGGATCTCATTACCTGCTCCTCTTTTATTAGCGTGAGGAATCCAAGCTCATAAGGTAGGAACTGTGGCGAAACAGGAACAAGACGCCATCTTGGTAAAGGAGAAGAGGCTACGCTTGACCTCCCCCCGCCCCCAGCCTCTATATGGCCAACCGCCGTGGGAGGGGCACGGCGCCTGCGCAGAGGCGGACGACAGGATCGCGTCCACGCTTGCGCTCTGCTCGCAGCCGCGGGGGAGGGGGACTACGCGGGGCCCCAGGAAGGAGTTGGCAAGGGGCGGGGCGGGGCGATGACGCAATCTGTCCGCGCGCGCCGCTGGGCGGGGCAGGTCCGTGCTTGTCGCCTGACGAGCGTCCTCCGGCGTGTTAGCGGGTAAGTGTGTGGCGGTGTGGCCCCGCTGTCGCGCGGGCTCGAGCCGAGCTAGCCGTCCTGAGAAAGTGCTAAAGTTCTCCCCTCGCCCCGGCCGCTCCGGCGGTGATAACGAGTACGGAAGTGGAGCGCGTGGGGGAGGGGCGGCCGCGCCCTTACTCCGGGGCTCCAGCGATGGATGCCTGGGTGGCGTTGTCCCTTCGAGGACAACCGGACGGGCGGCCCCCATCTGGCTGATCCTACTGGCCAGGTCCAGGGCAATCGGGGCGGGCGGGCGTGTCTGGGCCCGGTGAAGTTAACCGCGCACAGTCCAAATACTGTGTTGGCGAAGAGTTGGGCGTTTAACGTTGGCGGATGGAGGAGCTGGGTGAGGTAGCGTTAGATTCCTATCTACGAAGCACTTGTGTTTGTGTGGCCATCTTCTCACTTAACGGTGCCGTTTCGTCCTGGGGATGAGAAGGACTAGTCACCCTGGGGTGTTGATGAAGTTCCCCGATTTGAGGCAGTGATGGGCGCATTAAGGAGCGTTCCCCGAGGTAGTGCGACGCTAGACAAAGGGCTGCAGCAGTGTAAGGGACACGGGAAAGGGCGCACGGAGAGGAGGCCTATGACTGAGAAGCAATGGAAGTCTAACTCTGAAGTTGACCGTAGGCCCAGACCACGCCTGGCCCTTCTGTATCTTCCGGCCTCATTTGTTAGTTGGCGCCTTCCCTTGTCCTGTACTGCCTTACCAGACTCTCAACACATAGGACTTCTAGTTCAAACCACTGTGGTCTCTCTATGACTGGTCTCAACCCAGATTACTCCTCGTGTCTGGAGCGCAGTTACCTGGCACATGCTCTGTCTTCTGCTTATCTGTGGTGTAGTTCCTGCTCGCTGCTTGTTATTCAGGACTCTCACTGGATTCGATATCCTTTAGACAGATTAAGTGTTTCTCCGGCGTCAAATATTGGGGTCCCTACTGCCTAGCGCGGTATTTAAGTCTTAGGTTTCTCATGTATTTACTTAGTAGCGAAAATTGTTTTAGTATCTTAGATACATTCTTTAAAATCCGGCTTGTTAAGATAAGGAAAGACAGGGTTTTGTAGGGGTCATGAAGGCAGTTTCTTCATGATGCTTCGAGTTTGAGACTTCTTATTTTCAATGGCTTTTTTGGTAGTTGCCACTCAGGGATTCTTTGCAATACCCAGCATTCAAACTGTCAGTGTGTGCTGCTATATCTAATTTTGGTGATGATTTTCTTAGTTGTAAAGGTTGTCCTGATCTTTTTTTTTTTCCTTACAGTGCACCACAGCTTAGTAAAAAACAAGAGCTTCTCATTCTGGGTTAGCTGGGTAACCTAGGGAAAGGAAGTGGGGCCTCCCTCCATTATCATTCATGAGTGTAATTCAGCTGCCTTTGATTGTGGCTTGCTGCCCCAAGCTCCGTTAAGAGTGATGTCTTGCATAATGAGCTTGTACAGTCTAAGAAATCTAAATGGCAAGAGTCCAGGCACTTTGGATAAAAGCTCTTCAGCATCCTACACTGAGGAGTCTTTGGAGATTTGGGGTAATGTATACAAATAGAACAGTTTGTGTACGTAAATGATGGTTCCTGTTTATGAGTACTCCATTATTATAAATGCCACTTGCAAAAATAGGTTTGTTCACCTAGTCACTGTCTCTTAATTGGGGTGATAGTGTTACTCTCTGGAAATACATCTGAAATATGCAGTGTGAAAGAATAAAATTTTAGTTTGACCATATATCTTATATATGGGGGGATCTAACTGATCCTCCATCTGTACCTAGCAGTATGTTAATAATGGGTCAAGGTTTTCTTGCTAAAAACTAAGTACTTCAGAAGCTCAGCATTCCTCTTTCAGTTTTCATTTTGGCATTACTGGAGATGTATAGTTCACTTGCTCAGGTGCTTTCCCTGAGTGCAAGATTTCTGGTTCCTTATTACACTTCCCCCACCCCCAAACTAAAACCCCTTTTCATTATGTTTAATAAATTGTTAGAAAATCATTGAGAATACAAGTTATGTTTGGGCACAGGGTAATAAATTCATAGCCTGACACTCTCCATATTGAAGAATCATTGTATGTATTCTCTTCTGTGCTTGTGTTGTGCATCAGGATGCTTATCATTTATTTATTTACTTGTTAATTATTTTATTTATATGAGTTCACTGTAGCTGTCCTCAGACACACCACAAGAGGGCATTGGATCCCATTACAGATGGTTGTGAGCCCCCATGTGGTTGCTGGGAATTGAACTCAGAACCTCAGGAGGAGCAGTCAGTGCTCTTAACAGCTCAGCCATCTCTCTAGCCCTCAAGATACTTATTGAAAGAAAGGAAACTGATACTGGAAATTACTCTTCTTCCGTCCAAACTGACCTAGGGCCTCAAAATGGCTGCAGACTTGGGTCAGTAAGCTAAGGAGATGCAGAGATGTAGAGAGATACCCATGACCTTTCCTGTGTCTGGTTGGAGATAAATGACATGCTTGTAGTAAAGGCAAGTCTCCACATTTCTACTCAAGTCTTCCCATTCTTTTACCCAGTGCGTAAGGAAAGGAGACATCCCATAGGGATCCAGCTTAGAGTCCACTTAGTTATACCAATTTGGGAGAAACAAAATGACTTGATAGTTTTAGGGCTTTTGTTGTTGTTTTTGTTTTTTGTTTTTTGTTTTGTTGTTTTTGTTTTTTGATTTATATATTATTATAAATGAGTACACTGTAGCTGTCTTCAGACGCACCAGAAGAGGGCATCAGATTTCATTATGGGTGGTTGTGAGCCACCATGTAGTTGCTGGGATTTGAAGTCATGACCTTCATGAGAGCAGACTGTGCTCTTACCCACTGAGCCATCTCACCAGCCCATCTTTTTTTTTTTTTTTTAAATTCTTCATGTGTTCATAGGAAAGTATAGTGTTGCATCCCTGTAATCTCAGTGTTTGGGGGCTGAAATAAGATTGCCAGTTTAAGTTGAGCTTTTATTATAAAGACTGTCTCAAAATCAAACAAGACAAAGAACCTAAAATGTGTTCCTGTGCATTTTAGTTTTTGTTGTGTTTTGAGATATGGTTTCTTTGTTGTCTAGACTATTCCAGAACTCACTGTATAATAATCCAAGTTGGCCTCAGATTTGTAATCCTTGTACCTCAGCCTCCAGTGTTGTGTTACCACACTTGATTTGCTTTTTATTTTATTAAGTATTTTCCCCTATTTCCATTCCTACATGTGATAGGAGAAACTTTGAATGCTGGCATGCAGCTCATATGTAGAACACTTATCTAGCATACATGAAATCAGGAGCTTACTCCTCTAAGTACCAGACACACACAGCGTACACGATCACAATTCAGAAAGAAACTTTCAGTTTTTGAGACATCGTCTCCCTGCATAGCCCAAGCTTGGCTTCCAGTTTGCAATGACTCCTCCTGTCTTTTGAGTGCTAAGATTACAGCGATGCACAAGGCCAGCTAGAAGGAAACTTTTGTCTTGCCATCTATTCTTTTGTAACACTTACCTAATTTTTTTTTTTTTTTTTTTTTTGGTTCCAGCCCAATCTGGAACGTCTATACTCATGGTTTTCTTGTGACAGTCCCTCAGATAGGGGTAGAAGAAGACCTAGACTCCTCTTAGCCTGCTTTACTATTGGCCTTTTTTTTTTCCCTAGATGAGTTGGTTATGATTTGTTGTATGTATATGAGTCCACTATCTGCATGTACACCTGCATTCCAGAAGAGGGCATCAGATCACATTGTAGATGGCTGTAAGCTTAACCGCTGAGCCATCTTTCTAGCCCCAGGCTTTTTTTTTAGATTTGGTGTCCTTATAAAGTGGCTTTGACTGTCCTGTAATTCACTATGCACACTAGACTGGCCTCAAACTCACAGAGCTCCACCTGCCTCTGCCTCCCAAGTGCTAGGATCAAAGATGTGAGCCAGCAAGCCTGGCTACTGTTGATTTTTTTTTTTTTTTTTTTTTTAACTCAAGTATTGTGGTCTTGCCCTGCCAACAAGATAATTTTGTTTCATGATTTTTTTTTGATACTCTAATCTTAATAGAGTAGTATTAAATAATTCTAATAAAATTGCAATATGTAGATGCTACTTCCATTTTTACTGTAGTGAAAAAAATGAGGCCATTTGGGTATTTGGTTATATTAAACAACTATAATTAATTTTTAATAGAAATAATAGCTTATTTTTAGGAGTCTTGTGCATACTGAATTATAAATGAAGTGTTCTAAGATTTGCTTCACTGTAATTCAAGCAAGCTGGAAATAAACTAATACTGGACTTGAGTGTTAATTATTGAAATTGAATAAAAGGTGGTACCTGAGGTTTTATTGTATTGTGATATTTTTGGGTGTGCTTGAAGTTTTTCTTCAGCGTTTTAAAGTAATTATAAGAGTAAGAGTAATGGACTTTTTTATCTAATATTTATTTCAAATAGATTTAATAACCCCTTTTATAAACATTACATCTTATGCATATGAGTGTTTTGTACATCTGTGTGCCCAGAAAGATTAGAAGAGGACATTGGTCCCCTGGAACTGAAGTTACAGACAGATGTGAATTGCATGTCATTGGTGGGGTCAGACCTGGGCCCTCTGGAAGAGCAGCCAGTGCTTTTAACCTGTGAGCCATTTCTTCATCCCCTAGTTTAAGGAATCCTATTGTTTAAGAAATAGTATTTGCTACTGGTTTGGGAAATAACCCTGAATTATATATAAGCAGATTTTCATGCAGATTGATTGCTGAACTTAATTAAATACCTCATTGGTATCTGCTTATATATGTTTTTCTCCTAATGTGTTATAGTTATACTTTTGATACATTACTAGAATCTAATTGCCGGCAAATATTTTTAAATTTTGTATTTATAGCTATGAATGAAGCTGATTCATAATGATATTTGTTCTTTCTTTATTGTGGGGCTTTCCTTCTTCCTTTTCCATCTGGATTGTTACTGAAGTTCTGTTGACCTCACAAACAAACTAGAGCACTTCGCTTTTTCTGCAGTTCCTTGGAATGGTTAAACGACTTTGTTAATGTTTCTTCAGAGTTTCATGCTATTTTGCTCTAATTCCATCTGGTGTTGGCCCCTTTATGTTTCTAGTTTAGTGGTGTGTGTGTGTGTGTGTGTGTGTGTGTGTGTATGCTTTGCATTCTTTATTTCTAGAACTTTTTTATATTTATGTATGTATTTGTGGGGAATGGGGCATATGCTCCTGTGCGCTGAGATTAGTGGACAACTTGTTGGAGCCTATCCTTTTTCCTTTACCGTGTGGATCCCTGAGATCTAACTCTGGTATTCAGGTTTGGAGACAAGGCCCTTGTACTATGAGCCATCTAGCTGGCCCTTTGACAGGACTTTAGTGGCATCAATTCTAGTTTTTGTTCAGTTTTGGTAATATATAGCATAATATATAATCGTGGCCTTTTTATAGTCTGTATCTGTGATTGTGCCTTCTTTTATGTCTGCTCTCATTTCTTTAGTTGGATTCATATGAAGAATTGGCTGGGGAGATAGAGGCAAGTGGATTTCTGTGAGTTAGAAACCAGCTCAGTCTACATAGTGAGTTTCAGGACAGCGGGAGCTACGAACTGAGATCCTCAAAACCAAAAATTTATTTCAAAGATTTAGCCCTTGGACTTACTTGTCCTGTTTGTTTGTTTGTTTGTTTGTTTGGGGTTTTTTTGTTTTTTTGTTTTTTTTGAGACGGGGTTTCTCTGTGTAGCCTTGGCTGCCCTGGAACTCATTCCATAGACCAGGCTGGCCTCGAATTCAGAAATCCACCTGCCTCTGCCTCCCAAGTGCTGGACTTAAAGGCGTGAGCCACCACCGCCTGCCTTTCTTTCTATTTTTAGGATAATTTCTTTTTCTCTTTATTAATTTCTTTAGAATTTTTTTAATCATTTGTGGATATTTTTAGGGGCAAAACTTCTTTCTTTTATTTATTACATCCAGACTGCAGTTTCTCCACCCAGTTTCTCCCTTCCACTTCTCCTCTCCCCCAAATCCACTCCTTCCAGGGATATCAAGCAAGCATGGCGTATTAAGTTGCAGTAAGACTAGGTACCCCCTGCATATTAAGGCTAGATGAGGAATAGGGTCCCAAAAGCAGGCAAGAGGGTCAGAGACAGCTTCCACCCCCATTGTTAGGAGTCCCACAGAATAGCAAGCTACACACCATAACATGTGCACAGGATCCAGGTCATATTGGTTCCCTGATACTTGGTCCAGTCTCTGAACCCTCATGAGGCCAGATTAGTGGGGCAAAATTTCTTTATTTGCACTGTTACTGATAAAAATATGTAAAGCTCAAGTTTGAATTTGTCCTATAAATGTGGACATCTGCATCTCTCCCACCCCCAATTCCATTGGCTCCTAGAGACAACTTATGGTTTTTGCTTTGGGGATTTCCTTAATCCAAAAGTTGAGGATTGTTCCAGCTCTTTGAGATTTGTTTCTTTTCACTTTTAGTTTAAACAGATCATAGGTTTAGAGTGTTGATTACAAAAAGCTTTCAGGCTGGACATGGTGGTTCATATCTTTAATCCCATCATCACTCTGGAGATAGAGGCAGGCAGATCTCTATGAGTTTGAGGCCATTCTGGTTTACATAGCAAGTTTCAAGACCATGAGAAACTATCTCTAAAACAAAACTCTTAAAAAGTAAATTAAAACTTTCACATTTTATTAATATTTTTTAAATGTAGGCTATGTGGTTTTATTCATTCCCTATTCCATAAAGCTTCTGTATATCAATTAAGCAAGACTGGTTGCATTTACTGTCTTTCTGCCCTTGGAATACTGTTTAAGTTGCTTTGGAATTTTTCTTTTTCTTTGCTTTATGGTTTTATCTATAGTTAAGTATTTGGACAGGGCTCTGCTATATCTTCCTTACAAAAATTTTAAATTATTATTTCTTAATGCTATTGTATTATCAAGAGTTAGTATGATGACATACATGCATATTTGGAACACAACTGTTTCCATAGAATCCCAAGTATATTCCATGTATTAACTGTTAAAGAAGTTAGATGTCATTTATTAAAGTCAAATTAACTTCACAATCTTGACCTTTCTGACTCATGGAAGGTGATAAAAACATTAAGAATTTGATGCTTCAGATGGGTGGAGTGGGGATTGGAGAAGGAACTAGTTTTCTTGCTACAGTAACTTTGAATTTCTTTCTTTCTTTCTTTCCTTTTTTCCTTTTTTGGTTTTTCGAGACAGGGTTTCTCTGTGTAGCCCTGGCTGTTTTGGAACTCACTCTGTAGACCAGGCTGGCCTCAAACTCAGAAATCCGCCTGCCTCTGCCTCCCAAGCTCTGGGATTAAAGCCCTGCGCCACCACTGCCCGGCTTCTTTTTTTTTTTTTTTTTTTTTTTTTTTAAATTTCTTTATGTTTCTGTTCAACATTTACTTTGACTCTTTATAGAAGATAAAACATTTTTTAAACTATCTCTGATCTTATTTTTCTTTCACTTAAAATTCTACATTTACATTTTATAAGATTAATAGCCACATTTTGTGGAAATGAAATCCCTAATTTGTCCTAGAGAGCGTTGGAGAGACCCCAGGTTATTCAGTCCTAACTCCTGTATTTCGTATTTCAAGCTCCACCATGAATGCAGATATCTAATGGTAACTTTCCCCCTATTAAATAGAGGAAGTCATAGAGAATTCTACTTCTCCACATAACTTTCTATAGCCAGGGGTCTGCTGTCATTCTTTTTATTATGTAAGTTAAAAGTGTTCTCCATATGCTAGTGATATAGAGGTGCATAATATCTACTTTTTGTGCATAGTATCTACTTTTTAATGAGAATAGCAATAGCTGCATGAAGGAGATGTTTTGTGTACCACGAGTCAAGCTGTTGGAAGAAAATTATTTCTGACTAATCGCAGAACAGATGAAGCAGATACTGTTTGCTGGGCAGGTGAACTATATTGGGGAAGTTGTAGTCACATACAGTTCCAGTATAAGAAATAACCATACGCATGAAGTGTATACATTTATTTTTATGCATGATTTTATACATGTAGCTATTTTTCTTTCTATAAAAATGGTATTAAACTGTATATACTGTTTTCTATCCTACATGCTTCATATAGAAGTATATTGTTAACATTTTCTCTTGTCAAGTACTCTTTTATGACTTAAAACAACGGAAACTGTCCATTTGCCTCTGTTGGCCTGGTCTATTTGTTTTATCCCAGTCTGAATTTTAAGGGGGATATCTTTTTTTTTTCAAATTTCACCTTTTTTTTTTGTCTTGATGTAAGATTGTTATTGATAGTTTCTTCTTTCTATGTATTCTGATTTGATTAAGTTGCTATTTGTTACTTACTGTTTATTTTTTTAAGACTTTAACAAGACAAATATTGGCCCAGTGTTGTGGCTCATGCTTTTAAGGCCAGCTAGGGATACATAATAGAGAGAACCTGTCAAAAAAAAAAGACCCACAAAATCAAGAAAAAATATCCAGGGGTGGCCTTGAATTCACTTTTCCTCTTGCCTCAGCCTTCCCACGGTTGTGTTACAGAGTGGGACATCAGATCCAGGGGTGGCCTTGAATTCACTTTTCCTCTTGCCTCAGCCTTCCCACGCTTGGCGTTACAGAGTGGGACATCAGATCCAGTTTCACATTTTTCTGTTGATTTGGGATTGCTGCGTTTGTCCCGTTAGTGGCTACCTTTCCTATTATCTCCTAACTGGACTATTTTTTTGCAGTCAGGATATAGTTTCTGGCAAATCTATATTCCATCTGACCCATTTATCTCTCCCTTAGAAGGTTTTAGTTCTTTATGGTCATTCCTGCCCCTAACTTTTCAAGTTTGCTGAGAGAGTTTAATCTATTTAGTTGTTGTCTATTAATAGCATTTTTCAAGGATGTCCTTTCTATCTAAAGGACCTTAATTCATTCTTTTGTTACACAGTTCCAGGTAGCTGGCTAATGTACAGACTGGTATTTGTTTTTGACAGGAAGATTTTGTTTGTTGTTTTTCTTTGCCTCTATATGTTCTTCCCTGATCCAGATACTTTCAAAATTCTTTATGTAGGTATCCTAAATTTTTTCAATATCAAAGCTTATAAAAGTCAATGGAAAGTAACTCCAGTTCCTTTGAAAGACTCAGTTCCTCTTGAAACATCATAGTACTCAATTAAAGGCCCATGAATTCCTTTGCATGCCTAACTTAATTTACCTGCTCAAGTACAGTGAAGTGCAGGAACCTCATTTGCCTTAGGTGCTTGAAAACATTTCCATTGGAGAGAGAAACTTAGGGTCTGCAGTGATCATGTAGGCTAAGGCTTGGAAAACAAAGAAACTTTATGCTAAGTTCTGAGTTTCAGCAGAAGTCCAAAGCAGCACACTCTTTGTGTTGGGAAACCAAAGCTTCAGGATTGTGAAATTTGTGTAAAAATTCAGCTCTAGGGCTAGAGAGGTAGTCTCAGTGGCTAAGAGCACTCACTGTTCTTTTGGATTTGGCTCCTGCCATCTACATGGTGGCTCACAGACATTCATAATTGCAGTTCTAGGGGATCTGACACCTTCTGACCTCAGAGTTACCAGGCAGGCACAGAAACATCAAAATTCAATCTGTCCTCTTTACTTGTAAATGTGCTTCATGTTGTACCTTGTGCCCCAGTGCCAAAATATAGTTCCCAAGTTATGCTAGTAATCTATCAGTCAGAGATGACACACATTCAGGATACAGGACTCTGGGCACAGTGGTATCCATTTCTCCTTGAAAGGCTTCAGTTAAATTAGAGATAGGAAGTAGGTTGTCTTTTTCTCCCATCCCATCTGTGATGTTTAGAATATAATAGGTCTGAAAGAAAAAAAAATATATATATATATATTTGGAAATATAGAAAGGTATGTCCAGATACTTTTGTCAGCTTATTTAATTTTTTTCTTCAATGCTTGAGCTTACTGAGAAGCTAAAGAAACAAGCCAATGTCATATATCTATCTTCACGGGTCAGTTCATGTTATTAAATATACATATACAAATTCAGACATCTGTCTTTTCTTTTTTAACAGATAGACAGAAAAATCAAGAAAGATGTCTAAGGTAAGGTCATATAACATCGTGTACCTATGGTGTTAAGAAAAATTGTTTTAAATTTTCAGCTAGCTAAAAAGGATTTCTAACATAAACTAATGATTTTGTATTATTCTAAAGTTTTGGGTTGCCTTCTTTACCAAATTTTTTGAATCTGATATGTCAATGTGAATTCTTTTGACCATCTTAGATTTTTCCTATACCAATCAAATAGCAATTAAGAATTTTAATAATTCATATAATTAAAATAATGGGGCTCTTAGACATGCTACATTGGTTTAGGTTAGCCCTTATAAGTTGTTCCAGCCCTGATAATAACGGACATCAGCTGAGAAGCGGAGCTTGTAGTTAAAACTGAGGGCTATCCCTTTTATCTTTGAGTCTATGTGCTTTGCCTTTTATCTTTGAGTCTATAGATGTTTATTACTATCCAATGAAAAGCCGTAAGATCAGTTATGTTTTTATACAAATAATTTGGAACAGAGATTAAATACAAGAGCCATTACTTTACCACTCAGAAATAATCTCTATGAAAGTTTTAGGTATATTTTTGTATGTGTGTGTATATATATATATACATATATACATATATACATATATATATACATATATATATACACACACACACATGTGAATGGACAGTTATAAATGAAATTGTAAAGGAAATGCTATTTTATAACTTATTTTGTTTAGTTCAATTAATGCATTAATAACATTTTTTCATTTTTAGTATGCTGTTGCATAAATTGTAGGATTTAAGGGGTGGGGGAGGCTGCGTGAGTGTGTGCATGCATGTGTGTGTAGAAACTAGAGTTCAGCCTTGGGTATCATTCCTCTCTGTCCGTCAGTGTTTTGTTTGTTGGCTGGTTGGTTTGTCCTCCCTTCTCTCTTTTTATGTGTGTCAAGGGGAGGAGGGAGAGAGACATAGAAACAGACAGATCGCTCACTAGCCTGGAGCCTCAGCTATCCAACCGTCCTCACTTGGCCAGGACTAAGATCGCAAAGGCTTGGCACCATGCCCGGGTTATTTTGTTTTGGTTTTGGTTTTGTTTTTAATTTCTTTCTAGTGATTGACTGCAGGTTGTCGGACTTGCGAGGCGAGTCCTCTGTCTTCTCGTCGCCTAGACTGTGGTTTCACTGTTTCTGATTTACCACATCTCCATCATCTTTAGTCTTACCGGGCATTCTTTCATCAAAATATTAATTATGAGTCAGCATATAAGGAAGGAATTAGATTGGTGTGTGTGCATGTGTGTTTAACTATTTAGTTATTTTTATTTTCTGTGTATTGGTGTTTTGCCTACATGTATGTCTGTATTAGGGTATTGAATCCCTGGGAGCTGGAGCTATAGATATTTGTGAACTAGCACGTGGTTGCTGGGAATTAACTTGGGTCCTCTGGAAGAGCAGCCAGTGCTCCTAACCACTGAGCCATCTCTCCAGCTTCAGATTGTGTTTTCTTTAATCCACTTAAGTGCACAATTTTCTAATAAAAGTAAAGTTTTGAAAGTGGTGATTTGTGGAGTTTTTTTTTTTTTTTCTTTTTTGTGAGGACTACTGATTGCCTGTGTACTTCTCAGGTCTGATAATGTCATAAAAGCAACCAATAAGGTGTTTATTAGCTCTATTTTGTATTTTTAAATCTTATTTTAGCAACAACCAACACAGTTTATAAATCCAGAAACTCCTGGCTATGTTGGATTTGCAAATCTTCCCAATCAAGTTCACCGAAAATCAGTGAAGAAGGGGTTCGAGTTCACTCTGATGGTGGTTGGTAAGAGATTACCTAATAAATGTCTCCCTTTCCCAAACTAGGAAATGTATTGGCCTTACCTGGAATGTAAGTGAGAAAATTTCTTTCTTTGCAAAATCAACTCTGGAACTTACAAATATGTATAATTTTTGGCCAAGATATCATGTATATGCATATATATATTCAGTAAATTTTGCTCAAGAGGAAAATACGATTTTTATGTAATTTCTTTATTCATATACAATGAAAGTTTCTTTGTTATAATTACCTTTTAGAGCAGTCAGCAGTGACCCTTGCTCCCTGTGCTCACACCCTCACCAGTGTTTCTTTGGGCTTTTTGTTGTTGCTTCTTTTTTATACTTTATGTGAATGCATGTATTTAATGTGCACAGAGGCACACTTGTATAGAGATGGTTCTCGCCTTCCATCTTTATATGGATTCTAAGGATAGAACTCAGGTCACCTGGCTTGAGCAGCAAGTTCCTTTACTTTCTGAATCATCTTGTTGTCCCTCACCCCCTTTTAAATTGTTGTAGGTGGATGCTGTAGAAATGATGTGACTTCCAAGACTAGGTCATAAAAGATACTAGAGGAAGCTAGCTGTCATGACTTTATAAAGGCAAGGAACTGAGCCTGCCAGTAGCCTTATACAAACTTCAGAACATCCTCCAGTCCCACTTAGGCTTCCTGTTCATGTCCGCCATCCCTGCCGACACTGGCCACTATATAACGAGAGACACCAAACCAGAAAGATCTTAAAGATACTGTCAAAGGCTGGGCATGGTGGTGCATACCTTTAATTTCAGCACTTGTGAGGCAGAGACAGGAAGATCTCAGTGAGTTTGAAGCCAGCTTGGTCTACATAGTGAGCTCTGGGACAACCAGGACTACATGGATCCTGTCTAAAAACAACAACAAAAATAGACACTGTCAATTTTAGTGACAACCCAAATTTGTAAGGTATTGTTAAAGGTGAATTTGCAGAATTGTTATATATTAGAGATGACTATGTGATCATTTAATTAGTATTGTATTTAATTTTCACTTAAAAATTACTAATTTATAAAATTATAGTGGAAGTACTTTGAAATTGAGTGTTTGCTTGGATGTATTTCTGTTGTATCAGCTATAGATGCTGGCATAATGTGTTATGGATCCTACCATGTATTGGGTTTATCATGCCAGTAGAACCTTAATGATGAACTGTGGTGGGGTTTTTTATTGTTTTTGTTATTGTTTGTTTGTTTTAAAGTGTTTCACTATGTAGCCCTGGCTGACCTTGAACCAGCTATGTAGACTAGGCTGGCCTCAAACTTACAGAGATGTGCATACATACAGAGACACACACTACCTTGTGTGTTGTTCAGTGCTTGAGTCACCACACCTGGCTCTTATGATGAGCTGTTTGTTACTCTGTTAGCTGTATCACATTTTAGTTAGTTTTTTACAGTTGCTGAATTTCAAAACTGAGCATTTGAAAAGCTTAATGGTGGTCATGACCAAGTAAGACTTGATTATTCCTTAGAATTAATAGTTCTCAAATCTAATATGAAGATAGGTACCAAAATATTTTAGGTATATTTACATAATAAAAATAATGTGAATTTAAGTTCTTGGTAGAAAAGACCAGTATACTCTGTCACATTATTATCTGATACGTAGCACTCAAAAAACAAGCAGCATCTTCACTCTCTGACTGTATATAATTCAGGGGTCAGTAAGCTTTCTAAAAAGGGTCACATTAGCATGAGACCTTTATGAGCCATATAGTTTAGCCATAATATTCAACTCTAAACTTACAGAGGGAAAGGAGCCATAGTCAACATGTAAACAAATAGGCATAATCATGTTCTAGTAAAGCTTCATTTATAAGAAAGGCAGCAGACTGGATTTGGGTTGATGCCTGAAGTTTATCAGCCCCTGAAGTAAGTTAGCCCTCCTGTAGTGACGAACTAGAAGACTAACTATTCATATGTATTTGGGGGTGTTGTTGTTGCTTATTTTAACCCTGGACTATAGGCAATATAGGAATTTAGTCCTTTACAGAAGGAAAGCAGATTACATGGACCAGTTAAGTTGCTACATGGTTCTTCTACCTTTTACCAGAGAGTGGAATCAATCAAGAATGCAACAATGTCTCAGCTAGAACCTGAGAATTCTCAAAAAGCAAAAGAATTCCAGAATTAGACACTGGAAATCCTTCTGAGGCATTGGGCAAATAACACTAAATCTGTATACAGGGTATAGATTGCTGAAGCTGTATAAAATGTCACTATCAGACAGTGAACTGAACTGGAGACTACACAGGGCTAGAAAGCTTTTGTGTGGTTGGGAACATTTGAATTCCAGCCACACAAAGAAAACTTGTTAAAAACTCAGGGCACTTAGTAGGATCTCCAGGGCTAAAGTAGACATAAAATGTTGTTATTTATCCCTAAAAGATTATGAACAAGCCTTGGAGAGTCAAACTGCTTAACTACCTTATTGCCAGGTGGTGGTGGCGCACGCTTTTAATCCCAGCACTTGGGAGGCAGAGGCAGGCGGATTTCTAAGTTCAAGGCCAGCCTGGTCTACAGAGTGAGTTCCAGGACAGCCAGGGCTACACAGAAAAACCCTGTCTCGAAAAATTAAAAAAAAAAAAGAAAAGAAAAGAAAAGAAATATCTCTTATTAAAGACATCAGTAAATGTGATAGTACATGTCTGTAAACCCGGTGCTTGGGGAGCTTGAAAGAGGGATCTCAGTTGGAGACTAGCCTGGGCTACATAATGAGACTTTGACAGAGAAGGAGAAAGAGAAATTTGGCCATTTACAGTGTTATATTCATACTATCTAATGTACTGTTAAAACAAAAATTAAAACAGGATTTTTGATTTTTTTGTTTTGTTTTGTTTTTAAACTGACTAGCCAGAAGCAAAATTTTACAGAGTTGGAATGTTTTTAACAAAGACTGTACCCCGTGGGCTACCCATAGGCTAATGTGTTTGAACATTTGGTCCCTGGTGATAGTGCTATTGGGGAAGTTTTGGAACCCTGAAGAGGTGGAGCCTTGCTGGAGGAATTACATCGTTGATGTAGGGCTTAGGAGAGTTTGCTTTATCCTGCTTCTAATTTGCATGCATCCTTTCTCTCTTTCTCTTGTCCTCTTTTCCTCTTCTTTTTACTACCCCATCTCAGGGTAGAGGTGCTTGCGGGCAGACCTGACAAACCTAAATTTGACCTAAATTTGTAATCCCAGAAGGTGGCAGGGCAGAACTAAATCCCAAGAACTGGCCTTTGAGCTTCACAAAGAACCCATAGAACCATAGCACACATGTACAAGCATACAATATATATTTTTTTTAATTCAAAGTTAAATTAGTTGTCTTTTTTCCCCCCATATTCTAAAAAGTGAAGAACAGACTAAGCTCAGAAATAATAAGAAAATAAGAGGTGAGAACATTGAATGAGAAACAAGTGATACAGAAAACGGACCTAAAAGATAGATTAGTAAAAGTTTCTTTTGATTGAACAACAAAAAAAAGGAGATTCAAAATACTAATATCAAGCTTGGAAAAGCTATCATTTTAGCCCTTCTGTCACTGAACAGATAATAATAGGTGATGGTGTGAAGAATTTTTGCTGATGAACAACTTGGATGAGATAGTTAGTTCTCTAGACTCACTAGACCATAGAGCCATTTGTGGTGGGAATGAAAAAGCATATATAAACTTTAGACAAATGGGAAACACTACCCCAACTTTTGGGGTTTTGAGACATGCTTTCATGTTGCTCAGGTTAACCTCAAACTTGTTATGTAACTAAGGGTGGTCTTAAACTCCTGATTGCCATAAGTACAGGCCCAGTGCCTAGCTCCCATATTCATTTCATTAGGCAAACTTTATTCCATTATAAATCACAAGAAAAGTATAGACTAGTGTTTATAACAAGATTTTAGCCAGAACAGCAATGTAATCAGTGTTTCTGTAGTATGATCTATTTGATGATTTAATGTAGCTGATAGATGTTGACTGTGTGTTTACTTGAGGTAGATTTTTGTGTTCCAGTTTCTACCCAGTGAACATTGCATAAATGTAAGCAAATGTGAAATGTGTATTATACTAATATAGTTTCCTAATATGTTAATTCTTTTCAACAAATTCTTAATTTTAAGCATGCTAGTTATAAGAGAAGGACTAAATAAGTAGACATTGGCACAGTAGCAAATGGTTAAACATTTTAAAGTTACTGTTTGTCTACTGTGGTATGAAAGTTAACAGCAAATAATTTTAAAATAAGCTTTAAAAGATAGAACCAAGGGTTGAAGAGGACTCAAAGGGTTAAGAGCACTTCCTGCTTTTGTAAAGGTCCCAAGTTTGATTCCCAGCTACCACATGGCAGCTTACAATTGAAATTCAAGTTCCAGAGGATCTCATGCACTCTTCTGACCTCTGTGGGCACTCATGCAGTACATTTAAATACAGCTGGCAAAACGCTTACACACATGAATTGTAAATAAAGAGTTTTAAGGACAGAGCTAAGCCGGGCATGGTGATACACACCTGTAATCCCAGCACTCAAGAGGGAAGAACAACATTCCTTTCCTCTGGCGGCAGCCATCAGGTGAGCCAAGATGGGTGCATACAAATACATCCAGGAGCTATGGAGGAAGAAGCAGTCCGAAGTGATGCGTTTTCTTCTGAGGGTCCTACCGCCAGCTCTCTGCACTGCACAGGGCTCCATGCCCCACCCGGCCTGATAAAGCGAGAAGACTGGGGTACAAGGCTAAGCAAGGCTATGTCATTTATAGGATTTGTGTCCGCCGTGGTGGTCGCAAATGCCGGGTTCCTAAAGGTGCCTGTCCACCATGGTGTTAACCAGCTGAAATTTGCCCGAAGCCTTCAGTCTGTTGCTGAGGAGAGAGCTGGGCGCCATTGCGGGGCTTTGACAGTCCTGAATTCCTACTGGGTTGGTGAAGATTCCACACATAAATTTTTTGAGGTTATCCTCATTGATCCATTCCATAAAGCTATCAGAAGAAATCCTGACACCCAGTGGATCACCAAACCAGTCCACAAGCACAGAGAGATGCGTGGGCTGACATCTGCTGGCCGAAAGAGCCGTGGCCTTGGAAAGGGCCACAAGTTCCACCACACTATTGGTGGTTCTTGCCGTGCAGCCTGGAGAAGGCGCAATACTCTCCAGCTCCACCATTACCGCTAATACACATGATATTTGTAAAATTCATATCCAATAAACAATTTAGGACAGTCAAAAAAAAAAAAAAAAGAGGGAAGAACATTAAGAATTCAATTCCCTGGCTGGCGACATGGCTCAGCGGGTAAGAGAACTGACTACTCTTCCGAAGGTCCTGAGTTCCGATCCCAGCAACCACATGGTGACTTACAACCACCCGTAATGAGATCTGACGCTCTCTTCTGGTGTGTTTGAAGACAGCTACAGTGTATTATGCCAGAGTGAGCGGGGACTGAGTGAGTGGGGGCTGGAACGAGCGGGGGTGTCCTGAGTTCAATTCAAGCAGCCACATGATAGCTCACGGCCATCTGTCCAGCTACAGTGTACTCATACACATAAAAAATAAATAAATAAAAGAATTCAATTCCCTTAGTTACCTAGGGAGTTTGAGGCCAACCTTGGCCACATGAGACCATCTCAAAAAACAGAGAAGATGGAGGAGGAGGAAAGGAGAGACAAAACCTGACAACACTATTACTGAACCTAAAATATAGTACTTACTGATAACTCTGGCCAAATATATTTGAGAACTGTGCATTGAAAAATACTGCGGGGAGAGGTTAAAGACAATGTAGTTAAGTTGTGAGATCTGCTCTGTTTGTAAACTATAAATATTCGTTAGTCACTTTTTTGTTGCTTTGATGAAATAATCATGACCAAGGCAACTTAAGGAAGAAATAGACTATTCTTCTTACTGTTCTAGAGGGATGAGACCATCATGGTGAGGAGCCATAGCAGCAAACAGCAGACATGGTGGGAGAAAGGTGAAGCTGAGAACTTATATTTTCAAAGGCAAGCGCAAAAGCAGAGAGAACAAACTAGATGCAGGGTAAAGATATAACTCATTCAAACCTGGCCACCCCAATGTGATTCCTTCAACAAGGCCACACTTACCTTCCAAACAAAGCCACAACCTGATGAACAAGTATTCAAATGCCTGAACCTAGGGGGACATTTCTAATTCACAGCGTCACAGATGATGTCCTTTCTTCTTCAAATTGTACACAGAGTCAGTGTGTTACTAAATCAAAAATTTTACTAAGCTTTTAAAAAATAGATATTACCAATCTAATTCTAAAGTTTAAGTGAAAATTCAGAGAACTTAGAGTAGACAAAGCAGTTTAGAAAAGGAACGAAGTTGGAGAACTTAATTAGATTGAAGACTTCTGTGCAGGAATCATGACAATCTGATAAAGCTCAGAGACTAAATAGCCCAGAGTCGATCCATGTTATAAGGTCAGTTACTTTTGACTAAGTTACCAGAAAGTTAATCTTTTTAAAATATTAACTGAATGATTGTATGGAGAAAATTATCTTCAACTAGTACTTCCCATTGTACTTGCAAATTAACTTAAATATATCCTATACCTAATGTAAAAAAAAAATTTAGAAGAAAGTAAACATAATTTTATGACAGCTAAAAACATTTTATAGGACATGAAGAACAGTTACCACAATAGGAAAAAATAAATGCTTCATTAAATATTTTCTATGGTGGTTGGAGGGATGGCCCAGGTATTATGAGAACTTCTGTTCTTGCACAGGACCTGTGTACTTTTGTCAGGTAGCTCATGACTGCTTTGAACTCCAGCTCCTCTGGAGCCAACTCCTCTGGTCTCCTCAGGCATTTGCACTCACTTGTATAACTCCCATCCCCAACCACACACACTCATAATTTAATGTAAATCTGTTCTTTTTTGTAAAGAAAAAACATTTACCTTGAAGCTGAAGAAATAGCTCAACCACTAAGAGTGCATACTGCTCACTCAAAGGACCTGAGTTACATAGTAAGGCCCTGTCTCAAAACAAAATCACTCTTCCAGGGATGGTGCTTATAGGCACACAGCATGATCCAGTGTCTGACATACTATTACAGTCTTTAGTACAGTCTCAAAGAAAACTAGGCCACCTCAAACCCCTGGTAATGGTTTACCTGTATGCCAAAAGTTTGGAGAAGCACTAGGATCATTGGTATGTGCTGTTAAAGACTTATAGCTTTATGGGATAATCTACCATAAAGAAGCGTGTCAGCAGGGCCCACCCTGTGGTTTCAGTGTGTCCATGGCAGGATCTATTGTACTTTCTTATTGAGGAGCAGAAAACTGTTAGGAAAGGGTTGAAGACTCAAGCACAGAGTCAGACAGCTAAGTAACTATGAAGCTCCATAAGCAGTAAAAACCAAGGCTTATTCTAAAGAACAGCAACAACAAAATTCCAAAGTATGTTTTAGATACCTGTAAAGAGATAAAAAATTATTTATGATCATGCCATAAACAAATTCTGCAATCCTGTGGATTTGGATTCAAATTATGTTCTTGTTCTTTGACTTTGAGCAAGTTGCTCTTGAGCTTCCCCGTGACACACACAAACATTCCAGGTTTAAGTTCTATGGGAAAGGTTATGACAGTGTTTTCATTTTCATTTAAGGTGAATCTGGTCTAGGGAAATCAACTCTCATAAACAGCTTATTCCTGACTGATCTCTACCCAGAAAGAATTATACCTGGAGCTGCAGGTAAATATTTCTATATAATTGTTAAGTATTATTTTGTTTGAACATGCTATAATATGTAACTGATATCCTAAGTCTTAGATGTGTGTTTTGCTTAGTTACTTTGTGTTTTGTAAGCTGTCACTGTAACTGATATCCTAAGTCTTAGATGTGTGTTTTGCTTAGTTACTTTGTGTTTTGTAAACTGTCACAGAAGAAGGGTTGTGTGCTTTATCTGAAATCCCGAGCTCTTTGTTGTAGACTTTGTTCTACACTTATCTCTGTATCTGGGTAAATAACCTTTATTTCAGTTTGTTATCTATTAAATGTCCTACTTTTCTATCTGTGTTGTATGCTGGATCAAAAGCTCAACTGAAAGAATTTTATGTCTTTAAAAAACTACATACAAGAGTGAGAATGTAGCTCCGTGGTAGAGCCCTTCCCAGCATACTTGACACCAGATGTTCAGTTCTCAGCCTTATCTAAATATACCTAAATATATTTAAGTATTATATATATACAAAATTATGATAGGGATATATATTTGTCTGTTCTCTGATTATCCCAGCATAAGACACTGGCATTCTCAAATATGTTTTGTTTTGCTTTACAGTACTTCTCAAACCTAGGACCTTTTGCATGCTAGTCAAATGCTCTACTATTGGGCTACATTTCTAGCTACATAAATACTTGTCGATAAGAATGGATAAAGTCAACCACAATAAAGATGTACAACCTTTTCACCAATATTTTCATATTCCGTTTTTAAATGAATTCATAAATTACTTTCTTTGTCTCAGACAACTCTCGGAGTCCATTCTCTGCTTGTACCATATGGGTTCCAGTGCCTGAGCTTAGGTCATCATCAGGCTTGGCAACTGGCACTTGTATCCAGGAGCCATTTCACTAGTACCAATATGGGTATTTTGTTGTTGTTAATTATTTAAATTTTATTTTAAGATCTTTTGTTTTGCCAGGCAATGGTGGCACATGCCTTTAATCCCAGCACTTGGGAGGCAGAGACAGGTGGATTTCTGAGTTTAAGGACACAGAGAAACCCTGTCTCGAAGAAAATAAAATAAAATAAAATAAAATAAAATAAAATAAAATAAAATAAAAGATATTTTGTTTTAAACCTGTGAGTGTTTTGCCTGAATGTATGTATGTGGACCACATACTTACCTGGTGCCCTTGGAGGTTGGATCCCTTGGGACTGGAGTTCCAAATGGTTACAAACTATCATGTAGGTGCTAGAGATTGAACCTTAGTTTTCTGAAAGAACAAGTATTCTTAACTGCCCAGCCATCTCTCCAGCCCCTCAATATTGGTATTTATAATGATCCCAAGAAAACATTCATTTTTAGCACCAACATTTCCCTTGCTGACTCTGGATCTTTTCTAAACAGTGTTTATGTTACTTTCTGAGACCTTCCAAGTCATTTTCCTTAAGAATATAAATAATGGATATCTCTCTTATAGCATGCTGCTCTGATATTTAAGTACATTTTCTATTGTTTGTTTCTTTTTAGAGAAAATTGAAAGAACTGTCCAGATAGAGGCTTCGACTGTTGAAATTGAAGAGCGGGGTGTGAAGCTACGGCTTACAGTAGTGGACACGCCTGGCTATGGGGATGCTATCAACTGCAGGGATTGGTATGCATTCACAGAGGCTGCAGAGCCCTCAAAGGGTCAAGTACTCTGCATTTGTTTGTATTTACATTTTAGGCAATGTTAGCAACACTTAAAGTTGTTGGATCTAATCATTTGAAGTTTAAATACGGTTTCTTTTGAAACAAGGTCTCACTATATAATTCAGGCTGGCCTTTCCTTCCCAAGTATTTTGATGACGGATATGAGCCACTGTGTCCAACCTGAAATTTAGTTCTTTTCTAAGGCCACTCTAACGAGACCTGAGATTGAGAAGTTAACTGTCTACAAACTGCTAACATAAACCAAGCCCTGTAAAACAGACTGCAGCCAGAGGACAGGTTGCTGTTTCTTTTTTTTTTTTGGTTTTTCGAGACAGGGTTTCTCTGTGTAGCCCTGGCTGTCCTGGAATTCACTTTGTAGACCAGGCTGGCCTCGAACTCAGAAATCCACCTGCCTCTGCCTCCCAAATGCTGATATTAAAGGCCTCCCAGCCAGGTTGCTGTTTCTATGTCTGTCCCTCCTTACAGAGCCATTTTACCTGTAAATGACCACTCTTTGCCATCATTTTCACAAGTAAGGAATTTCAGAGGGTAGAACACTCCGTTGCCTTCATTGTGCAGAAAAATCTTAATTTTGTACCTGCTTCTTTTTTTGTCCTAACCCTGCCAAAGTAAAGCATCAACTTTGCAGCACTAAGTGAGAAAAGGAAGACAAGTTAATGGTGCTTGTTTACCCTTCTTGTGCATAAGAATGTCTCCCTTCTCACCATCTGATCATGCCTTGCATGCTTTCTGATAATGCCCTGTTTCTTGGGCCCCAGTGAAGCAGTTGTATGTCTGGAAAGTGTTGGCAGCCTTCCAGTTTCAGAGACACCTATCAGATACTTTGTAGTCTGGTGTACTTAGGTTATTGACTCCCATTGCTTCCTTAAAACTACCTCATACTTGCCAGTTTAAAACAAAAACAGGGTGGTGGCGCACGCCTTCTCAAACCTAGGATCTTTTGCATGCTAGTCAAATGCTCTACTATTGGGCTACATTTCTAGCTACATAAATATTTGTCGATAAGAATGGATAAAGTCAACCACAATAAAGATGTACAACCTTTTCACCAATATTTTCATATTCTGTTTTTAAATGAATTCATAAATTACTTTCTTTGTCTCAGACAACTCTCGGAGTCCATTCTCTGCTTGTACCATATGGGTTCCAGTGCCTGAGCTTAGGTCATTATCAGGCTTGGCAACTGGCACTTGTATCCAGGAGCCATTTCACTAGTACCAATATGGGTATTTTGTTGTTGTTGTTAATTATTTAAATTTTATTTTAAGATCTTTTGTTTTGCCAGGCATGGTGGCACATGCCTTTAATCCCAGCACTTGGGAGGCAGAGGCAGGTGGATTTCTGAGTTCAAGGCCAGCCTGGTCTACAGAGTAAGTTCCAGGACAGCCAGGGCTACTCAGAGAAACCCTGTCTCGAAAAACCAAAAAAAAAAAACATGTGCCTTCATTTTGCCTAAGATTGACAGAGAATCAGTCTTCTGTCAGGGGTTAAGTATTTTATTGGAAACGGGAGAGAAATGGGTTTTTCTTTTTCTGTCTCAGTACCCCATGATTACTATTGAAATTTGTGCTTTAGTTTCAAGACAATTATCTCCTACATTGATGAGCAGTTTGAACGCTATCTACACGATGAGAGTGGACTGAACAGGCGGCACATCATTGATAACAGGGTACATTGTTGCTTCTACTTCATTTCACCTTTTGGACATGGGTGAGTCAGTTGTTTACCTCAGAAATCTCTTGCATGTTGTAATATATGAATGAGATGATTTTGAGAAAAAATTGTATGTTCCTATGCTTTCCCTAAATGTGTGGCATTTAAACATTGTTTTTAGACTGAAGCCCTTAGATGTTGCATTTATGAAAGCGATACACAATAAAGTGAATATTGTGCCTGTCATTGCGAAAGCTGACACCCTCACTCTGAAGGAGCGTGAACGGCTAAAGAAAAGGGTGAGTGGAAAGGAGATGGCCATGCCTTCTCAGCAGGACGTTGAGCTGCTCGGGAAGGAGGAGAAGGAGGACTTCACCTGAGTTGCCAGGGGCAGGACTACAGAATTCATTTCTTTTTGTGTATTGGAACTCAAAGAATACTCAGTATTTGTAGGGTTTTTTAGGTTTTTGTTTGTTCTTTTTATTTTTCATCCTCATGGAAGAATCAAATTTGTATAGTTAACACTCTTCGATAAAAATACCCTCGTTGAGTAGGAAGTGGCTGAGTATAAGGAGCTCCCCCAAGTACTAAGCTGAGTGGTGTGACATGGAAGTGTTGTCTCTCTACACCTGTGTGGCTTTTTGTTTTTGTTCTGTTTTGAAGATACTAAAGGCATGTGCCACCATGCCCAGCTCAAGATTGATTAATCAATTAAGAAATTTTGATACTTTGTGACAGAGTCTCACTATGTAACCTTGGCTGTTGTGGAACTCACCATGCAGATCACAGTGGCCTCGAACTTGGAGATCCACTACCCTCTGCAACCAAGTTCTGGGATTACTCTCATAATTCTTTTTGCCTGCATGATATACTCCTCTTCCCATTCAGTAGCTCTGTGAGACTCCTGCCTATTGCCATGAACTTTAGGTGCCTATAGTGTCTGTGTGCTCTCTGCTCTTGTCTCGGTAGATGATTGTGGGAGTGTTTTCAGCTTAGCTACTGTACTGAGGCTAGTACTAGTATTCCTACTGCTTTTTATGTTGAAAGTGAAAGTGTGTGATTGTTACTGTTATTGTTCTTATAGACAGAAAAACTCAAAATTTAAACAATAACATTTTTGGCTGTTTTGAAAAGAACTTGAAAATAACTTGTCAGTTATTTGGCCTTTGATACACAAATAATTCTTACATATTTCTTGGTGGATTTTGTTTTTGATATTTTTATTTTTTAAGGTGATCTCACTGTGTAGCTCTGGCCTATCTGGAACTTGCCATGTACACCAAACTGGCTTGAACTTACAGATGTCTATCTGCTTCTGCCTCTGCTTCCTGAGTGTAATACTTGTGAATTTCTAATATGAGTTAGCTAGCTAAAATAATATATACGTAACTAAAATTGATTCTAGTTTCATTATTATTCCAGATTTTGGATGAAATTGAAGAGCATAGCATTAAAATCTATCACTTACCTGATGCAGAGTCAGATGAAG
>NW_022196896.1:119187653-119194253 GCF_008632895.1 Mastomys coucha
AGAGGCCGTCTCTACCCATGGGGTGTTGTAGAGGTGGAGAACCCAGAACACAATGACTTTCTGAAGCTGAGAACGATGCTCATGTAAGACATTTGTTGTATTCACTAGGGCAGAGCTTAACATGAAGAGTAGGCCATTCAGAAACTGGGTATACCTCTGTTGCAGACAAATAAGACCATCGCAGTTGGCACTGAGGTTCTTTATTGGGGCTATGAGTCTCTCTGTTGAGTCTCTTTCTCCTAGGACTTGTATAGTACTTGCCCTTCTTGGTGTCCTCCTTTAAATGAATGTAAAACTTTTTAAAAAGAGGACTAGGTGGTGGTGGTGCACACCTTTATTCCAGCACTCAAGAGGCAGAAGTAGGCAAATCTCTGAGTTGGGGGCCAGCCTGGTCTACTGAGGGAGTTCAAAGTTCTCGAACAGTCAGGGCTACACAGAGAAACCATCTTAGACAAAACAAAAAAGGATTAAAAACAATACACCCCTTTCCTTTTTTAAGAATATCTTCTCCTCTTGAATAGTTTTTAAATTAAGGGTGATAACTTTTGATAACAATATGGAAAAAAAAAAGATATAGTCTATTGAACTCTATATTTTAAGAGAAGAATAAAATGGGCTTGATATCTGGGTCAGCAATTAAAAGTGCTTGCTGCCACTGTACCCATGTCAGGTACTCAAAAACCACCTGTGACAACAGTTCCAAGTGACAGGACACCCTCTTCTGGATAATGCAAGCACCCAACACACATGTATATAAACAAAACAAAGACATTCTGGATGACAGCGTCACAGTTAGACGTAGGACACTACAAGTTATCACTGTCCCTCCAATAGCAGGTTTGCTAATGGAGGAAATGAGAACCTATGGTATCATGACTATTGCCCAGCAGACAGAGCGAGAGCCCCAGTGTCTATTAATGCTGCAGTCTGTAAGTCAGCAGCTCTGCTTCAGCCTGAGCCTAGGAAACTATAAATGCTATGGGTGTCAATTAGTTTAAGACTGTCTTGGTCTAGTTCTCATTGTTGTCTTATAAATATGGAAGCCCATTTGTCTTTTTCTGGAAACTAGAATGTTAGCATCTGGTGAGGTTCTTCTCACTATGTTAAAATGAATCAGGGGGTATCACATAGTGAGACAACAGATAACCTATTTTATTTTCATTAGCATGTGGTTATACGTGTTTTGGGGTACAATGTATTGAACACTCATTTACTGTATTACTAAACCACTTCCTTCTCTTCTCTTCTTTGTGAAGCTTTCAAGCTTTACTCGTGTACTTCTCCATAAAATATAGTTCTTTAATGAAAAAGTTCAGAGAAGTAATATGAGTAAACTAATACTTTGATTAGTTAAATTACCGCCTACTTAGCTGTTTACTGAATGAGAGCCAGTATGTTGTTGCCATCTTAAGTTATTACAGATGTACCATAATCGTTCTGAGAGTGCTTAAGACAGGCTTGTGTGCAGTGCTGAGCTGGTGGCTGTGCCAGCCCCATCTTTCAGGGAATGTGAGTGCTGCACAGCAGCTGTGATATTCTCTGTTATGCTGCAAGTTGTGCCTGTCTTAAAATGAAGAAGGTGCAACTCCCTTTTTATCCAAATTCCTATTTCCCTAGATCCCGAGTCAACAGGAATGTGTTATAATTGTTCTCTACACATTTTTAAATGTGTAATGTTTGAAAAAAAAGAGCTAGGCAGAGACCTATTAGAATTGTATATTTTTTATAAGATCTTTTAGAAAAAGTATTTTATTTCAGTTATCATTTATCGAAAAGTCTCCTAAAATCTCTTGTGTGTCCATATCCCTCCAATAGTAATGGCTTTGTAATGTGTCTTTAGTGCCTATGGCAGTGTCAAGAAGAGAATGTTCTATTGAGGTCTTAGTGTTGTAGCTTATTGTGGTTGCAAAGGAGCCCCACTTCACATAGGCTTCTTACCTGAAAGTCCAGCAAACTGAAGCTTACCAAATAATTTCTTGCCTCTTAGTACTGGCTTTTTTCTATGTGTGCCTGACTAAGACATTGCTGTTGTTCCCATGAGACTGCCATATCCTGAAACCCCTGTTGCATTTCTTTTTCAGAACCCACATGCAGGATCTACAGGAAGTAACCCAAGACCTTCACTATGAAAACTTCCGTTCTGAGAGGCTGAAGAGAGGCGGCAGGTTGTCACACTGGCTTCCCAGTATCATGTTCCCTGAATCACATTCTCCTGTCTTTCCTGTGTATAGCTCAGACTTCTTTTTTTTTGTTTTTTCGAGACAGGGTTTCTCTGTGTAGCCCTGGCTGTCCTGGAACTCACCAGGCTGGCCTCAAACACAGAAATCTGCCTGCTTCTGCCTCCCAAGTGCTGGGATTAAAGGCGTGCGCCACCACTGCCAGGCTTAGCTCGGACTTCTTAATCAAAGACAACATGTGCTTCCTATTCAAGTACTGTTAAAAGAATATTGTTAATTCAGTCAAGTGGTGGTGGGGACGGGAAAGAGACGTTTACAATGTGCACGGCAAGACACTTGCTCCTCTTGCAGAAGACCTGAGTTCAATTCCCAGCACCCTCAAGGCAGCTAAAAACTGTCTGTAACTCTCCGTTCCAGGGTATTTGATGCCTTCTTCTGGCATCTTTGTGCACCAGGCATGCATGTAGTGCATGGCAGGCAAAGCACACAAGTAAATTAATTAATTATTAACATGTCTTTTAAACAAACAGTTTTAGATGGGAAAGCCAGAGGCTGGTATTGGTACTTTTGTAGAAGTATTGCTGTGTTTATAAATAAACGATGGGCTTGCTTACCATTGAGAGCTGTGGAAGGTAAGCTCGCCATAGGTCTCACTGGAGTAACAGCTACATTCTCTACAGATTCTGCAAGTGGCCAGATCCATTCACTTTTTCTCTTTTGCTGTACTAGTGTAGTTGTGTGATGTCTTAGTTAGGGTTTTACTGCTGTGAACAGACACCTTGACCAAGGCAGCTCTTATAAGGACAACATCTAATTGGGACTGGCTTACAGATTCAGAGGTTCAGTCCATTAGCATCAAGGCAGGAACATAGCAACATCCAGGCAGGCATGGTACTGGAGGAGCTGGGAGTTCTACATCTTCATCTGAAGGCTGCTAGTGGAATACTGGCTTCCAAGAAGCTATGATGAGGGTCTTAAGCCCACACCTACAGTGTGACACACTTACTCCAACAAGGACACACTGGGCCAAACATATACAAACCATCACATATGAGATGTGTGCTTTGTGACCCAACTGCATCCAAAAAAACCATGTCTCTAGGAAGCTTACAAGTACCTGTAACTTCAGCTCCAATGGATCCAACACCTTTGACCTGAGGGCACCAGCATTCATATGCACTTATTCATATATAGTTTCACACATATATACACAAATAAGAATAAAATAGTTTTTGAAATATGTTAATTTGGAAATACTATGTTAATTTAGAAAGGTTTTTACTAGCATACCTGTTGGTGTTGTCAGTGAGCTTTCCTCAGTTCTGTCTGCCAGCCTCTGTTCACTCAGCTCCTTCTGGCTTCTTCATGTGTAATAGTTTTATTCACAATATAGTCATAAAGGGGAACTTACCTAAACCAAGTCCTTTCTTTGGGTTAGACCTGCTACTTTTGACTATAAGACAGTCAAATCATCTTTTCAGCTTACAGAAATAAGTTCTGAATGTCCAGTTTCATGTTTTGTCTGTTTTTTTCTTCCTTGTGTTCTCTTAATTATCATGTCTTTAATTTAAAGAGCCTTAAGTGAAGGGTACCCCTACACATACAAACACACAGTAGGGGGCTCCCCTCATACCCTGCATTAGGCACAAACCACACCCTGTTTTCACAGAGAAAAATTAAAAAATAGAAAAGTAAAAGTAAAAGTTTCTGCTATCTGGCTCCAAAAGAAAAACGCCTCTGCCTCCCCTGTACTGGGACTAAAGGCGTGCACTACCACTACCCTCCACAGGTTCAGTTTTTAAAAGGAGAAAGGGGAGGTCTGGATTAGAATGGCTCGGATGCTTTGACTGGGCATGCTAATTATGTGAACCACAGGAGGCTTTTGATGGCTTCAGTGCTTTGATAACTGGATGTTAGAGTAAGTATCTGAATAAGGGAATCGACCTGGATGGAGAGCTTTAGGGATGTAATCTATGGTTTACAAGGGGGTGGGAGAAGGCCAGGCCAGGCCTGCCAGAGCCCTGCTTGCCATGCCTGCACTGGCCAGACACCCTTCAGGAAGCATGGAATTATAAAGCGAAATTCTTTAGAATTCTAAAAAGTTTTTTATCTCTATTCAGAAATACAGTATTACAGTATTAAAATTGTAATTTCTTTTCCCTTAGGAAAGTAGAGAATGAGGACATGAATAAAGACCAGATCTTGCTTGAAAAGGAGGCTGAGGTAAAGTAAAATGGTTGTATTCTGGAATTTATAGCTGTTTTATGTCCAAAAATTTCAGTTTATTATAGTTTTTCTTTCTTACTTTTTTGAAGCATTGTTCTCTAGTCTTTAAAATATATGTAAATACATAGTATACATATTTTAAGATGTATTGCCTCATTCAAGTGGCAGTTTAGCTAACAATAAAAAGTAATATAACTGATTTTTTTTTTTTTTATAAACTGTTTAAAAGTCTTTTTCCCTATACATAGACAATAACCGATTGGGAAACATAATGAAGCTGCCATTGCATTCATTACCAAACATAGGGTAGAAATATATAAGACTTACTTGGAAGAAGAAATAAGAGCTTGGTGCTAATAAGATAATGAAGGTTAAAACACAGCATTGTGGATAGGACAATCAGTATAGGAATTCAGTCCTCTAAACCTCTAAATTTAAAACCATGTGAAAAATACCCTAGCAAAATGGTATTCTTTTGTTTCCTAAGGGGTGTTTGGTAATGTAATTGTAATGTTTGAAGGAGTAAGCAAGTATGTGGTGCACAAGGGAGCTCACTGAATACTGGACTAGAGAATAGTTGATAACCAAATATCAGCTAGCAATTGACCAGGACTGTAGAATAATACTAATGAAATGGTGCAGTTTATTTAGTGGTGATGTGGTCACAGGGGACAGCCTTTTCTAAGGCTTTGAAAAAAATAGTTTCTTTGAACAGTGAATTCTGTGTGGATATTTGTAATAACCACAAAGCCACCTGAAGAACATGTGAGTAAATATTGCCTGCAGCCTTTCTGAACATATACAGACCTCAGTGGCAGTGATTGTTAAGGAGTCTAACGATGGATGTGGGCCAGTTCGTAGTGCTTATCCAGTATTCAGGAACCCCCGGGTTCAATCTCAGCAAAGCATAGACTAGCCATGATGGCTCTTTCATATAATCCCAGCATTTGGGAAGTAGAAACAGGAAGATTAGGAGTTCAGAGTTATCCTCGGCTATGTAGGGAGTTTGAGTCTAGTCTGACCTAATGATAATATGTCTCAAAAATAATAAAAAATTGATAAGGCTAGCAGTGGGCAAAGTATTGTTTTCATATAGACCTTGTTGCTGAGCAGAAAGGATGATTCACCCTTTTTGTCCCCCAAAGGGTAATATCAGGTGTTTTTCTTGCCTTATTGTCTTACTAGTCTTTAACTAGCGCTTCTGTTTATTGATAATTTGTCTTACTTGAATCACAAATTTTGTCATTTAATTGTGTCATTTAATTTTGTAAATTGATTCTTTTATATTGGTTTATAAGGTTTATTTGAACATGCTGTGTTTAAGAAAAGCAATAAAAACTATTCATCATGAATCATAGCACCAACATTGTATCTGACCTGTACTGTTCATAGCTCCGCCGCATGCAAGAGATGATTGCAAGGATGCAAGCGCAGATGCAGATGCAGATGCAGGGTGGTGACACTGACAGTGGGACTCTCGGGCACCACGTGTGAGGTGGAAAGGTAGGGTGATCTCATTATCAGCTAACCTTAAATGCGATGGGGCTCTTCTGTCTTACATCTTACTAGTGTTTTACATTTTTAAATCTGCTATTAGCTGTATAATTAACCTTTCATTGAAAAGCAGAAACTATTCTCTGCTGCCACCTACTGTCTAGTAAAGATATTCCTATTTTCTAATGTTATAAGTATAATTTATGTTAAAGAAAACAGTTAAAACTTTTATTAGTCATAGTGTTGGAAACTCCTTAATATTGGAAACATCTTTAAAAAGAACTTTCTTAATTTATTAAAATCTTCTGCAGATGAAAAAAAAGTAAAGGCACTAGAAAGAGGCCCCTGTGCCACTTAGATAAGGGTCACCTTGTGGAGACCACTGACCTCCAGGCCTTTCAGTCAAATGTGCTATGACCATTGAAAATTGGCATGTCACTTAGATTTGTGATCTGATGTGATTCTGAGCACTTTTCAGTTTTTCAATACCTGGTGGTTTCCTTGAACCTCATAAATGGCATCTTGATTTAGTTAACTGCTCTGTTTATGCCCTTTGTTATGCAGAGGGAGTATTTGCAAGTGCTCAAAGAAACAAATGCATCACTTGCATTTAAATTGCTTTGTTTTTACTTTCCAGGAAACACTTTGGATAAGGATGATCAGTGCTACAGCATCCAGTTCCTTAGCCCTGAGGAAGGGACTC
>NW_022196896.1:119196122-119226110 GCF_008632895.1 Mastomys coucha
CACACTTCAACTTTGTATCCATTTAAATTAACCCTTTTTCAATAAAGCACTATTGTTTAGATATTAAATGAGTAGTCTTCTTTTTGAGTAAGGTGTGAGGTCCACTGGGAAGATTCAAGACCCCAATTACAACTGTATGTTAGAGCAGAAAGTTACTTGTATTAATAGCAGGAGTACTGCATAACCCAGATACTCCAAAAGCAATGCAGTAGCTGTACGGAAGTGTGTACAGGCTATCAAATTGTCTGCAGACTCTCCGGTAAAGTGGGCACTGAGACTTCATAGCTAAGTTTACTAATTAGAAAATGAAGCAACAACTGTTAAACATCCTGGGAAGTAAAAGTGATCCAAGTATGTCTCTACTTCTCCATACTTGTAAGAAGAGAGATGAATTAGGAAAACAGTGTCTTAGTTTTTTTTTAATATGTTTGTTTATTTTCTGGTTGTCGTTTTTTGTGTGTTTGAGACAAACTTACTTTGGAGCCTGGCTAACCTGGAAAACTCTATGTAAATCAGGCTGGTGGTCTTCAACTCAAATCTACTGCCTGCGCCTCTGGAGCGCTGAGATTAAAGGTGTATGCCACCATGCTCAGATTTTTAAGTTTTTCTACCTTTTTATTGTATGTGTATGAGTATTTTCCCTGCATGCATGTCTTTGTACCATGTATATGCGTATCACCCAGAGGCTAGAAGAGGATGTCAGATCCCCTGGAACTGGAGTTACAGACAGTTGTGAGAAGCCTTATGGGTGTCGGGAACTGAATTTGTGTTCTGGAAGAGCAGCCAGTGCTCTTAACAGCTAAACCATCTCCCCAGCCCAGGAAAGCACCTTTAAAAATCTGAATTTGCTCTGATGAGATGGCTTAGTGGGTAAAAGTACTTACCTTATAACGTGATCAAACGAGTTTGATCCCAGGATTTATAGCACGCGCACGCGCACACACACACACAATGTTTTATAAAAACCTGCAATAACAAACCACATAACCGGAAACTTTATCCTAATCTGGGTGGATGATCAACCTCTTCGGCTTCATGCCCGTTTGTCAGCCTGACCCCTGTATTGACCAGAGCCCTTCTCATCCTCTTGCTTTCTAAGCAGCGTACTGACCCTAGGAAATGAGGCTCCTGCTCTCAAAATCATTAGGTTGCTCATGTCTAACCTCATTCTTGTCTTGTCTAGTCCAGCTCCTTAACGATTGACATCACAGTCAGTGGCTGTGGCAGTGGCCGCTTACAAGAAAGGGATAGCCAAGGTGGTGGAGGACGTTGGGACGCCTACTAACTGTGTTGAGCACAGTCAGCCTGTGCTCCTAGGTTGCCTTGGGGAAGCTGAGGCCCTCCCTGCTTATCTGAGGGACTTCTAGCCAATGGCTAGTGCTCTATATGAATCGCTTGGGGCCTGTGTCGATTTATTTAGCCTAGACTGTGGTTCTAAGGGCTGGCTCCCTGCAGGGCCATTCAATTAACAAATGGAAGAAGAAGGTGAGGTTGCTGCAAGTCAGAAGTGGAAGGACCAGAATCCAGTCTTTGATTTCCAGAAAATCCAGTTTTGATTTCCAGAAAGCCTCAAATCCAGAAAGGAACTGTCGCGGCTTCGAGGACTCTTGGCGTACCCTGCCTCCAGTACAGCACCTCAAAAGCGACCCTTTAGGAACATCGGGCGCCTACAGACCACGGTTCCACTATTCCCAGGCTGGGCACGATGGATGGAAAGGAGCCTGGTAGTCTGACCAGGAGTATGAATGCCAGAATAGTCCCGCGAGCTTGAAGTCCAAGGCCCCACCCAGAACCCGGGCCGCCCTGCTTGCCAAAGCTAGGCTGTAGGCTGAGACCCGCCCGAGTGCCAAAGTCCCGCCCAGGCCTACGTAAGGGCCCAGCCGGGTTCCGGAGTCCAGGTCTGGGGTAGTCCTCCCGTGATTCCAAAGCTGCGTCCAAGACGGAATTCTCGCTCAGTGCCAAAGGGAAGGCGAAGACGGAGAACTCGCGGCTCTCCTAAGTTCCACCCAGCATAGAGTTCTCAGCGTGCCGAAGCCCCGCCGCACCCGCGGAGGGGCTGCCCAATTCGGCAGCTTTGACTTTACGGGGCCCCCTCGCCCCGCCCTGCCCTACGTGATCCACCAATCAGAGCGAGGGGCTGCGCTCGCAGACGCCGGCCGGGAGGACCCGCCCGCAGGCCAATCCGCGGAGCGTCCGCGGAGGGGCGGGGCTGCGGCGGACTCGCGGCGGGGGCAGGGGCGGAGAAGCAGCTAGCCGTCGGGAGCGGGCGGCGCGGGCGGCGCGGGCGGCGCGGGCGCAGGACGCTGAGAAGGCCCGGCTGGCGGCGGCGCGGGCCGGAGCTGCACGGTGAGGACGCGGCGGCCGTGGGCGGGGGAGCGGGGCGAGCGGCGCAGGGGTGGCGGGTCCGGCGCGGGCTTCCTTCGTCGGCCGGACCTCAGCGGAACCCGAGCCGGCCCAGGCCTGAGGCTGGCCGTCCACCAGAGAAAGTCCACGCCCGGCTCTGAGGCCTTCGTGAGGCGCGCCAGAGTCCGCGTTTGACAACACACGTCTGTGAACGGCTTGTCGGTGGAGGGCGAAGGGAGGGAGCCTCGGGTCCAGACTGGATGACCGCTGGGGACTGGCCGGAGTGTTGCTTGTGTAAATGGCCAGTCTGGGGAGGGCTGAGCGCTGGAGGGTTCCGTGGAGCCAGGTTGTCAGCCAAGTACTGAGGGCAGGGACATCACACGTGGAGATCAGCTGTCGAGGAAGGGGGGTGATCAGAGTCTGAGCGCCACTCGTGGACACTGGATGTCCCGGGGAGGGTTGGGGGGGGTGGCACGAGAACGTCCTGCTGAAGATCACCCCCACCCCCTGCCTGGCCAGTGCTCAACAGAGCAGAAGCCTAGGGAAGCAGCACCAAGAGCCACAAACGAAAGCCCAGAAGGGCGTTCTTTTTTCTTCTCAGCCTTTCCTTCAAAACTGAGAAGCAAGCGTTAATGTTCTTACTCTCTTAGGTTCTAGAAACAGTACTGGCCCATTGCGTTTTACTCATCCCAGATTATAAGCGCCTTTGCCGTTTACACACGTGGCAGTGATTTCTGAAACTCTTTCATGTCCCAGTAATGGTGGTGAAAAATAGACATGAAAACAAGACATTCACGAAGGAAATAATGGCGATACACAGTGCTGAGAAAGGATGGAGAGACTTAAGAGTCCAGGCAGAATCTTTAAAGGGGCGGCCTTCCTCCCTAGCTTTGTTCTGGTTCCATGAGGTGGTTTTGACTGGGCCACTGTGAAAATGTTGTAATTAGTGGGTAACACCGAATTAGAGTCAGTCTTGTGGAGATAATATTATGATCGACAGCACAGATTCTCACAGTGTTAGCAAGATGAAATAGGTCATTTGAAATGGGGAGGTATGAAGTAACCTTTACTTGTAGGCCAAATAAAAGTTTTGTGAGTTTCGGGATATGTGAAGGCATTTGCGAAACACTTTGGGCTGTTTGTTGTCAGTTCTAAAGTCTTCAAAGGAGATGCCCAGGTAGCACGGCCTCTCCATATCCCTATCCCCCACCGTTTTTTGTTGAAGCAGTTTCCATAGCCTAGGCTGGCCTCCCAACTCCCCATCCTCCTTTGCCAGCTACCTGTGTGCTGAGAGTACAGTTGGAACACAGGTGTGCATCATGGATTCCTATGCACAACCCCATTTTAAATAAAGCACGGGAAGACTTGCCTGGTGGGGTTGTGGATGACTCTCTGGGATGTGTGTAAACCCAGCCATGGCCCCTGCTTCTCCAGTGCCCTTGCTTTACCACATTATATGGATGGTGATTAAGTTAGGTTCCTTCCTACAGACTCCTTTATAGAGAGGAGCTCAGGTGTATGTCTCATTTGCCCCCACTGTAGGTTCCTCATCCATAGAGTGGGTTTGGAATGTACTTGTGCTTGTTTTGATGACTAAGAATCCATTTTTCAAAGCTGCTAAGATGCCCTGCACTGGATAAGTACTGACTTCAGTAACCGTTACTGTCAAGTGAAAGAGCAACCTGAGGCAGCGGGGTCGCAGTCTAACGCTGGGTGTTTGTAAGAAGAGTTCGAGAACTAGTGATTCCACAATTATCTTGCTTGGTGGAGAGGATCTGAACTGCCTAAGCAGATATGAATCCATGGGTAATTCCTCGGGACACCGTTATGTCAGTTTCCTCCTTCCCAAACATCCCTGCTTCTAGTCACTTGGACTTCTGTATTCAGACATTTACAGATTTCTTTGGTCACATTCACAGTTTCCTTTTCCTTGCTTTCCCTTCATGAACTCTGTCCATGCCCTGCCCTGCTTGGTGTGCATGAAAATCTGGGTGACTCTATTCTGTTCTCTAAGGTTAATATGTATACAGTCCTTTGGCTCTATGTGTCTGTCAGGGTGAGGGTTTTACTTTATCAATCAGAGTTGAAAAGCTGAGGCTCTCATAGAACGTAGTATGACAAAGTCTGGTGTTACAATTTCCTCAGGAGTGTTTATGTGGGTGATGATTGTGGTCTGCTGTTTTTGAAAAGCAACTACTAGTATGCGATATTTTGATTTTTGAGATCCCACTTTTTTGGGGTGGGGGGGCAGCGTTTCAAGACAGGGTTTCTCTGTGTAGCCCTGGCTGTCCTGGAACTCACTCTGTAGACCAGGCTGGCCTCGAACTTAGAAATCTACCTGTCTCTGCCTCCCAAGTGCTGGGATTAAAGGCGTGTACCACTACTGCCTGGCTAAGACCCCACTTTTTTAAAAAAGTAATCTGATAAGCAAACTTTGTATCAATCAGGTGGTTAAGTAAGTACTCTTGGCTAGTAAACATTCTTTGGCAAGCTCATTCCTGTCCCTCCTCAAAGCATAATTTGAACCATTTTGATCCTGGGATATATGCTTTAAGTAGTTTTTTTTAAGATTTATTTATTTTATTTATATGAGTACACTGTAGCTGTCTTCAGACACACACCAGAAGAGGGCGTCAGATCCCGTTACAGATGGTTGTGAGCCACCATGCGGTTGCTGGGAATTGAACTCAGGACCTCTGGAAGAGCAGTCAGTGCTCTTAACCGCCAAGCCATAGTCTTTTTAACCTTAACAATGAAATGGTGTGCACATAAGAGTTAAAGTGTTAGGAAGTATGTATGAGGGCATGGACAGAGTAGCAAGGGCAGGATGATGGAAGTGATTTTGTTTTAGATTTGTAGAATTATTTCCCAGTAAGCCTGTTTTTTTAGTTTATTGATACCTTTTAAATCCTGAGAACCGGTTAGAGCTTGCTGACAAGCCTGCTGACTTGCATTGGCTCCAGGGCCACACGTGGTAGGAGGAAAGAAACTATTCCCCAAAGTTGTGTTCTGATCTCTTCATGTGAATAGTGTCAAACATCTGTGCACACACATACACAAATGAATGTAATTAAAAACCCTGGGGGGAAAAGGCATTAAAATGTGATAGGATATAGTGATGAGCCCTGCTCTGACTCATCTCTCCTCCCCAGCCCATCCTGATCACATCCCAAAATAAACTTGGTAATGTCCCACCCCAGCTTGTATGGACTTCCATCTAGTTGAACTACTAGAGCCCTGACAGCCCCGCCCCAGAGCTGCTTCCTCTTCTTTCCTCTGTTGTCTTGAACTGTCTGTACTTTGCCGTTCTCCTACCTCTGTTCACACACAGGTAATGTGCCCACGTCATGTGATTGGGACAGGGTCTGGCCATGTAGCCTTGGCTGTCCTGGAACTCACAGATCACATGCCTCTTCCTCAGGAGTGCTGGGAATAAAGGGTGTGGCACTATGCCGCAACCAATCTCTTGCTTCCTGTGAGACCCCCCATCCCACTGAGCCTGAGAGGCCTTTCAGTGGACAAGCGGTCCTGTGTGCTTACATAGTTGTTTCCCTTTCTCAACTCCTCTGTGCACACCATAGAATCAGGGTGGAGTTGAGGCCATCTGCAGAGGTGAGGAACTGCTAAGTCATTCATCTCTATGAGCTGGAGTTCCTTGAGCTGTAGTGTGGGAGCCCTGCCACCTGTTACAGGTAAAGCAGAGGGCGTGGTCTGGGCCTCCTGGCCGTGGTGGTTACCTGGGACACAGGGGCTGCTGCCCCTGTGTGTGAGGATTGATTAGGCATTTTGGTTAGACTTTCCCCTTCATCCCAACTGTTCTTCCACCTGCAGAATTCCTCTGCTAGCCTCACTTTGTCTGTAATATTTACCACATTCCATCTGACATCCCCACTGTAATATAGGGGTTTTTCTCCCTTAGTAGGTCCTATATCCTTAAGCATTTAGAGGTCCTATAATATCAGAATTAGTGATCAATAAATGTTTGAATACAATAATAAAGTTTTGTGGGGGGGGGCAAAGTCTGGTGCCAGCTTTTGTGGAACCTGAAGCATATATAATTAGGGGTAAGCGGCTCATGACACCTATAATATCCATTTCCAGGGGAATGAGACACCTTTGGTCTCTCTGGGTACCTGCACTCAAAATGCACATACCCAAAACACAGTTTAAAATAATAAATGTAAATCTTTTAAAAGAAATCAGATTACAAAGTAAAAGTTAATTTATTAAGTAAACATTTGTCTGCTATGAGAAAAAGTACAAAGCTAGGAATGTCACTGAGTTAATGAAGAGTGAGTGTCTCCCTAGCATACACAAAGCCCTGAGTTTGATCCTTGGTGCCACTTGAGCCTGACATAGTGCCACCTCCCTGTAATTTCAGAAGTCAAGGTCATCACAGTCTGGGATACATGTGACCCTGTTTGGAAAAAAAAGGAAGGAAATATGAATTACCTTTATATATAATCCTTTTTTCTTAGCTATGTATTTTTATTTCCTTTTCAAGGCAGTGAAAAAGTAGAATTCATTCATTCCTCTAGAATAGCTGATACATTTTTATTGGTAGGATACATAATTTGTTGGGGCTGGAGAGATGGCTCAGTGGTTAAGAGCACTGACTGCTCTTCCAGAGGTCCTGAGTTCAATTCCCAGCAACCATATGGTGGCTCACAACCATCTGTAATGGGATCAGATGCTCTCTTCTGGTGTTTCGTAAGAAATCGATAGTGTACTCACATAAAATAAGTAACTCCTAGACAAAAAATATTAAAAGGCCGAGCGGTGGTAGCACATGCCTTTAATCCCAGTACTTGGGAGGCAGAGGCAGGCGGATTTCTGAGTTTGAGGCCAGCCTGGTCTACAGAGTGAGTTCCAGGACAGCCAGAGATACACAGAGAAACAACAACAAAAGGATACATAATTTGTGATTTTACATATAGTCATATTTTGTAATAGTACACAAACAGCTTTGTGTTTCCAGGGTAAGGGGGGAATGGACAGATTTTTATTCTGTTTTGCACAATTACATTTAATAAGGAAGAAAATATACATCTAAGGCATTTTTACAGTTGTAGTTCTACATTATTGACCTGCTTTTCTGATAGGTAAAGACTTGTACTTTGTCTTCTGAGAACTGAACTCTGCCTAGTTTTAACAAATCTGTTGAAAGTTTCCTTGTAAAGGACTTTCTGCCTCTTTGTATTTCAACCTTGTCTCTTTTCCATTGCCTGTGTACCTTCCATGCCAGATAACAGTGGACCCTCTTGGGCTGCCTTAGGATCTTGTCACACAGCACTAGGGCAACACAAGGTGTGAACAGCATTCTAGGAGTGCATTTCAATGGACACGAAACTAAGTACAGGAAACTTAAATGTACTTCCACTGTAATAACCCCCAGAAAGGCCATCTGATCCTCCAAGTTACCTTCTCACAGGAGAGAATGGCACAGGCATAGTTACATTGGAAAGATCCAACAGCCCTAAGTGATTATAATCAGAATAACTTTTTGGTAACATATGACCATAGGAACACTTTGCTTGGGGTCTTACCAGGCACCAGTGAGAGTCCTAGAAACCTGAGCCAGACTAGCCTTTTTTTTTTTTTTTTTTTTTTTTTTTTGTTATCATCAGATTACTTTGATTGGGTATTTTTCCACCTCATGCTTGATGCCAAATAAACTAGTAGGATTCGGAGAGAAGGTCCGAAATGCATTTTCATTGGCCAGTGGGAATTTGGGAAGAACGAAGTGATGTTGAAAATGAATTTACAAGGCTTTACTGAATATTTTTTCTTTTCTTTTCTTTTTTTTGGGTTTTTTTTTTTCTTGGTTTTTCAAGACAGGGTTTCTCTGTATAGCCCTGGCTGTCCTGGAACTCACTCTGTAGACTAGGCTGGCCTCGAACTCAGACAACCACCTGCCTCTACCTCCCAAGCGCTGGGATTAAAGGCATGCGTCACCACCGCCCGGCCTGAATATTTTTTCTATCTCTATAAAAGTTGCAGTTTCTTCAGTAGTTGTTGTTATAGGGAGCAGTGAAGAGCAGACAGAAATATCTGAATAACAAATCAATCCCAGTGTTGAAGGGATTTAGTTAGTTACTTTAGTTTTTTTGAAACAAAGTTTCTCTGTGTAGCCCTGGCTGCCCTCGAACTCACTCTGTAGTCTAGCCTGGCCTTGACTACACAAGGATCCACATGCCTCTGCCCTCCAAGTGCTGGGATTAAAGACATGCAGCACCACATCCAACTAAAAGTATTTATTAATTGAACCGTTTTAGAAAAGAACAAGACCAACAATAATTCTTAGACAAGAGACAACAGTTATCCTTTCTCTGGAAGGTTGGCCGCTATCAGTAGAATCTTGATGAAGGCCATTACAGGTGTTTTCAGGATGGTATGTAGTTTCAAAGGTAGCATACTTCCATCAGTGCACACAGCTGGGAAAGAAGAGAGGAGAGGGAAGGGGGTGGGGAGGATTTGTATGAGGGGGTATTGGGAGGAGGGGGAGGATGTTGGGATGTAAAGTGAATAAATAAATTAATGAAAAAGAAAGAAATTAGTGCTTTGCCCTTTCCTAGTAGGAGCCACTGTAAGAGTGTGTGGGGTTGTTTTCAAGGCAGGGTGGGCTCATCTTGGTTCATGCGTGTGGTGGTGGAACGTGGTTTCTAGGAGTTGTAGGATGCACACTCCATCCTGGTCTTCTCACTCATTGGCTGGAACATCTGGATGTGTGTGTGCATGATGTAGTTGTGAAGGACTCCGAAAGCAAAAGATAATGGGCAGTGGAGATGAAAGCCAGAATTTGAAGAGCCTGCTTTTCCTCCACTGTCCCCTGGCCTGTTCAGAATGTTCAGAACCTGGAGGTGGGCTCCAGATAGGGATAAGTTTGGGATCTAGAGGAGAAAGGGGAAAACCCGCCATTTTTCCTCTTTGCTTTTCAGTCATTACTGTAACAGTTGCTCTTCTCCCCTCTCTTCCCTCTTGAAACTCTCTTCCAGGCAAAATACAAGGTAAGAAATCCATGGGCAGACAAGGCTGCTAAAATCCCAAGTTTCTGGCTAAAGGACTGGAAAGGGATCCTTCTAAACAGAACAGTGTAGCGTGGAGAGCACAGAGAGCTTGGGAAAGTTGTTTATGGACTTAGAGGCTCAACACTGAGCATATATGGGTCAAAAATGAGACCCCAGGAGCTGCAGAGGCAGTCTCGCAGATAAGAGAGCACTGTCTGCTCTTCCAGAGGACCTGGGTTCAATTCCCAAACCCCACATAGCAGCTCACAACATCTACAACTCCAGTTCCTAGAGATCCAGTGCTTGCTTCTGGCCTCTGCAGCTAAATCAGACACATGGAGGGTTTTACTCAGGACTGACAGTATTCCACAGAAGACTGGGTGGGACTGACATCCTTCATCCAGCCAGGCCAGTGCCTGCTTATCAGAAATACCAATATGCTCCACAGGACTTAAAGAAGACCCACACTCCAGCAGCATAGGACTTAAGACACACTCCAACAGCACACAGGACTTTAGAGACCCACACTCCAACAGCTCACAGGACTTAAGACCCATGCTCCAACAGCACACAGTACTTAAGACCCATGCTCCAACAGCACATAGGACTTAGAGAAAATACACACTTCAACAGCACCAAAGACTTAAAGAAGACACACACTCCAACAGCTCACAGGACTTAGAGAAGACACACTCCAACAGCTCACAGGACTTAGAGGAGACCCACACTCCAACAGCTCACAGGACTTAGAGAAGACCCACACTCCAACAGCTCACAGGACTTAGAGAAGACACACTCCAACAGCGCAGTGTTCTAAAAGTCTTGGGTAGACTCCAAAGACACTCAGATCTCAACCCCAGGAAATGCTCACACACAAAGGACAGAAGGACAGACTAAAACTGAAGTGATGTAAATATTGAACTGTTCTGAGAATTTTGTGAATGTCAGTGTACTGGCTAGTCTTATGTCAACTTGACACACAAACTACATTTATTTGAAAGGAGGGAATCTCAGTTGAGAAAATGCCTCCATAAAATCTGGCTGTAAGGCATTTTCTTAATTAGTAATTGATGAGGGAGTGCCCAGGCCATTGTGGGTGGTGCCGTCTCTGGGCTGGTGGTCCTGTGTTCTGTAGGAAAACAAACTGAGCAAGCCATGTGAGCATGCCAGTAAGCAGCCTTCAGCACAGCACCTGCATCGGCTCCTGCATCCAGGATCCTGACCTGCTTCAGTGATGAACAGCAGTGTGGAAGTATAAGCCAAATAAACCCTATTCTCCCCAACTTGCTTCTTGGTCATGATGTTTTATAGCTGCCACAGAAAGCCTAAGTCAAGATTGCGGCCTTGGTGGCCATTAATTATTAGAATCCATCCCGGAAATGTGTTCTATAATGAAGACATGTTGCAGATGTAATTAAGAGTACTAACTAATGAGCTCACACTGAGATAGTGTGGCTTGTCGGGGTCACTCAGGTCACCCACTCATGTGATTAGAATTCTGCAGGGATCTTTCTCCAGATGATGCCAGAAGAGAGGGAGGGTTAGAAGCAAGGGTTTTCAGTGTATTCTTCCTCCCTTAGATGGGACAGGGAGTCAAGAATGCAGGGGGCTTGTTGGTGTACCTGAGTGTCAAACCTGCACTTACAGTACTTGCCTAGTGCTTATGGGGCCCACCACGAAAAGGGGGATTTTAGGTTTTTGGTTTTTGATTATAGAATTTTGTTTTACATAAAATTAGAACATCTAGCAGTTGTCTAAAGCACCAAGTGAAAGAATGATAAATCTATTTGATGTCAGATACAACTAGGGAGTAAAGGTAAAGGTGTAAGGTTGTAAATACCAGTTATGTCCAAGGAAATGTCTTGTCCTTTCTGTGGTGGTTGTCCTTTCTGTAGCTCCTGTTGGCCATGCCAGGTAGGAGGCCTGTAGTCACAGAGCTTCATGAGGCATATTTATTTTGGACTGATAAGTACTATAAATTAGTTGGCTTCAAAAACACATCAACTTCAGTTTATTTTCCAAATGAGCTGCTTATAACAGTTTTGAGTCAGTGGCAGAGTTGAAACTAGATGCTGTGTATGATACTTCTAAAATTTTCCTCCAGGCACCTGCTCCCCTCATTCCAACCTCAGTCTGGCTTTTGTTGGTCTGGTGTGTGGCATACCATGTGTGTGTTGACTTTATCTTTTGAAACAGTGTCTCTTACTAAATGTGGTGATTTGAATGAGAATGGCCCCAAGCTCACATATTTGAATACTTAGTCCCTGTTAGTGGACTCTTTGGAAAGGATTGGGAGGTGTGTGGGCTTTTGGAAGAGATGTGTCACTTGGGGTAGGTTTGAGGTTTCAAATGAATCTTGCTATTCCCATTGTTTCTTTCTCTTTCTGCATCCTTTCAAGATATAAGCTTTTAGATGTCCCTGTCCCAGTGCCTTTGTTCTGCCATCATGGACTCTAACTCTCTGAAACTGGAAGCCCCAAATTCCTTTATAAGTTGTCTTGGGCATGGTGGGGTTTTTTTGGTTTTGTTTTAATCACAGCAGTAGAAAAATGACTAAGAAACTAAACTTAGAGCTCATAAATTAAGCGAGACTGGCTAGCTAGCAAACTCCAAGGACCTGCCCATCTCAGCCAGCCTGGCACTGAGGTTACAGGCACACCTGGTGTGTGTGGGTTCTGGTGATCCGAGCTCACGTCCTTATGCTTGTGCAGCAAGCACCCTTTCCCCTGGAAAAGCTCTTCTATGGCCTCTTAAAGTCCTGATAGGCTACCAGCATGAGAAGTTCTTTACAGATCTCCCTGAGGCTTGAGGTGCCAGTGTTTGCTGGTAGGTTCACTTGTCCACAGTTTACACGGCATGACTTCAGCTGCGGCTCCTGTGATGCTGAGGCCATGTCAGCTTCCCTCTGGCAGTGCCTTCCTTCTAGACTGTGTCCAGAGAGGAGGTGAATAGAAAGGGTGTGGATGTTCACTCCTGCCTGTCTGCCTTGCTAGCTCTTTTAAGTTCTTTGAACCTTGCCCTGCAATATAAAACCTGACATTGTTTTCCAGCTTCCACATATAGATTAACTTGCTTAGTTACTTTTTTCTTTTTTTAACTAGTTGTACTTATAGAATGAGGGACTCATCTCTTGCAACACTGCAGTAGTATGGCCCAAGGTTGAGGGACTGGGTAGAAGTCCATTATCATCAGCTATGAAAATTAATTCCAGTGAGATGGCTCAGCACATAAAGGCACTTGTTGACTTGAGTTCTATCCGTGGGACCCACATGGAAGAATGAGAGAACTTACTCTCACAAGTTGTCCTATGACCTCCTCACGCATGCTGTGTTACAGGTATGTCCATGCACATACACACAAACATAAATGTTTTTATTTTTTAAGTACATAACATTGAGTAGATTTTAGACCTGTTGGACAGATTTCATGAATAAAGTATCCTATTCCATCCTGTTTGGTTAGACGGCAAAGAAGTCTGCCTCTGATCTCTCTCATATGGCGCCGGGATTTCAAGGAAGGCAGATGTCCACTGATCATCAGCATGTTAGGCATATGTTAGGCACCTCCTCACTGTGGACAGTAGACTGTGCCTTGCTTCAGGGAGAGTAAGAATCTTGACAGTGAGATCGAGACTCGAAGCTGACTCTGTTGCTTCTAAGTTAAGTGCTCCTTGGAGCATCTTTTTATTGATTTACTGTCTTAGAGCACTTTTAGTGCAGAGCTTTCCCATACACATTCCATTCTATACATCTCCCACTGTCAGCTCCCTTACCAGAGTAGACATCTGTTACATCACCAAAGCTTTTGCCAACTTTTAAGCTGAATTTTCCAGCTGTAGGAAAGGAAATGTCATAGGGTTTTAAAAATTATTTTAAAATGGGAACATAACCAAAGCAGCCAGGCTTGTAGTGAAGGTACAAAATGGTGGAAAATTGTTTCCAGCCCCTGGCGATATTTTTAGAAGTGCAGACTCCAAAGCATTCCATTCACATGGGAAAAAAAAAAAAAAAAAAGATGAGAAAATTGCTTGAGTTCCCTATAGATTACTGGTTCTCTGCACTGCTTTTCTATGGACTTCTGGATTGGTGCTCCAGCAGGTATCTAGACAGAGCAGAAGCTGACAATAGGCTCACAGAACTGCTGTGGTCTTGCTGTATTTCTGCCTAGTTTTAATATTTATTTATAAGCACACAAAGCAAAATAAGATTCATTCCTGTTAGGTCATATCTTACATAAGGCAGATCCAGAGTGCCCCCCCGCCATTGCTGCGTATGTCAGATAAGAGCAGATGCTGAGTGAAGCTGCCTGTGATTATGCAGCAAGAACCCAGCTGTGTGCTGCTTCTAAAGCAGTGGAGAGATCAGAGATAAAGTGTTCACGATGCTGGGATTGTGTCGGTTTCTATCAAGTTCTTTACTTTTAATCTCTCCTAAACTTAGTATTATACTGAGCCTTAAAGTCTTAACCTTAAGCCTCTGTCTTGTCTTGAGGCTAAGCACTTGTTAGTGGGTAGTTCATGCTGTTCTACTGTTGCTGAGCGGGGTAGTTCATGCTGTTCTACTGTTGCTGAGCGGGTAGTTCATGCTGCTCTACTGTTGCTGAGTGGGTAGTTCATGCTGCTCTACTGTTGCTGAGCGGGTAGTTCATGCTGTTCTACTGTTGCTTAGCGGGTAGTTCATGCTGCTCTACTGTTGCTTAGTGGGTAGTTCATGCTGTTCTACTGTTGCTGAGCGGGTAGTTCATGCTGCTCTACTGTTGCTTAGTGGGTAGTTCATGCTGCTCTACTGTTGCTGAGCAGCAAATAGATTTGTCTTTGGAATTGCCGCAGAGTGCCTCCAGGTCATTTCTTATCCAGAAGCCCACATACCTCCTAATCCTTTCCAAAGAGTCCACTAATCAGGGACTAAGGATTCAATTACATGTGCTTTGGGGCCATTCTCACTCAAACCACCACATTTAGTAAGGGATACTATTTCAAAAAATAAACTGAAAAAGTGACGAAGATGCCTGAAGTCAACATATATGCGCACATATATATATGTGTTTGGATGAATAAGAGTGTCTTAGGACGCTGGATCTCAGCTGCCGCTCTGCGAATGATGTACTTTGAGCCAAATGAATAGACAAAGGACAGTGTGTGAGCTTGCAGAGGTGTCCCTGGTGGGACACATAGTTCAGGAGAGCTTAGAGAAGCCCTCAAGCTCTTCTGTCTTTGTTCATATGATGATGAACTCATTAATGTTAAATGAAAAGTGACAGCTGGGATAGAGCTAAGCTATTTTAAATATATTTTTATTAAGTAAATATACATATATAGCATGAACTTATGGCTTAATTTTGTAGGGTTTTCTAAAGATTTGTTTTATATATGCCTCACATGCTCATGCAGGTACTTTTAGAGGGCAAAAAAGGGTGTTAGAATTATAGGCAGTTGTGAACTTCTGATGTGAGTGCTGGGAACTGAGCCCAGGTTCTCTGCAAGAACAGCAAATGCTCTCGAGCACGGAGCTGTGTCTCCAGCTCCGTTTGTTTTGTTTTGAGACAGAGTGTTTAAGAGCATTTCTATTTGCAGAGGACCTGGGTTTGACTGCCAAGCACCCACATGGCAGCTCACAACTGTCCATAACACATTTCAGGGAGCCGGTGCCCGCCTCTGCCCTCCTTGGGAACCAGACATACATACAAGGAAAGCACTCATATGCAAAATATATCTTTAAAAAAAGGAGAAGAGGAAGGAAGGCAAGCTTGCTGCTCTTTTGAGAGGACCCAAGTTTGGTTCCCAGCACCCCAGGGTGCTTCTCAACGATCTGTAACTTCAGTACCACAGGATTCCATGCTTTCTTTTGACTTCCAGACTCCTAGAGACAATGTGGCATGTGCGCGCACACATAAATAATAAATAAGTAAATAAATAAATAAGTATATATTTTTGAAAAGGCCCCTGTTCAGTTCCCAATACTCATATGATGTCTTAAAACTGTCCATCATTCAAGTTCCAGGAGATCTTACGTCCTTTTATGACGTCTTCAGGCACTGCATGCACATGGTGCTAAGATTTACATGCAGGCAAAACACATAAAAAATATAAGCTAGGCACTGGGCCAGAGAGACTCCTAGGGTAGACAGTTTTCCCTTTATACAACATTAAGCCACACAGTGTGGTGGTGCACATCTGTGGTACACAGCTTGGTGATTGAGAGCACTCGTTAAGAGGTAGAGTCTCTGTGTGCAGCCTGGGCTGGCCTGTGATTACCTGCCTCAGCCTCCTTGATGCAGCGCAGCACATGTGTGCACCACCACACCATGTGGCTTAACGCTGTACAAAGTGAATAGTGTCTGCCCTACAAGCACTTACTCCGCGCCCTGTTTAAGTGAGGGGCACTCATCTGAGGGAGCTGCAGGGACTTCCTTTGCACCCTCTTTTTACATTCTTCCCATCTTAGTGTACACTTCTAGGCCCCGGGGTTGTCCTTGCTCATTTTCTTGGAACTGCATGGTTAGATGCAGCTATTTTGTAAAAAATACAATAGAAAACCTGAAGAACTTTGCCTCTAAACATATTTAGAAGCTGAGTCCAGTGTCATGTTCCCATTGCCCAACACTTGGGAAGCTGAGGCAGAAGGATAGACTGAAATGAACCATGAGCCAGGGATGTAACAATACCCTGTCTGTAAATAAATACATATAAAAATAAGGGAAAACTATATAGAAAAATCAATTAAATAAGTAGCCTGTAACATGTGTTTCAGCTTTCTGTATTTTCAGAGTTGTAGCCTTATTTAAGGGGAGGTTGGCTGTGGTGACCAGAGGAAAGCTCACATCTTGTTTCAGAAGAACTAACTTCAGTCAGTCACTGTAAGTCACTAACTTCCCATCACTATGACAAGCTTCCTGAGAAAACAACTGCAGGGAAGAGAGAAGCCTTTCTTTTGTATCACTTTCAGGTTTAGGCCATAGTCACTTCCCCATTGCTTCTGCATCCATTTGTGGTGAAATAGGACATCATGGCAGGGAGAGTGCGGTGGGGTAAAGCGGCTGACCTCAACAGAGGCAGAGAGACACTGACTTGCACTGACCTCCTTCAAGTAGGTCCTAAGGCCGTACTTCATAGAGTCATAGTAATGTTAATGGTATTGGCTTGTCGCAGTCTTCAGTCTTACATACTATAGTGTAGACAGTATACTGCTTGATGAGACACTGCAAAGGATTTGATGCCACTGATTCTAAGTAACTCCTTAGCGGGAGACACAGCGGAAATCTAGGCATGCCCTCAAGGAGCATCCAGACAGGAGAGCTTGCAAAGGAATGGTAGGTCACAGCTAACTGACTTTCACATGTAAGTAGCTGGCTTATTCATTGGTTTGAAGTGGCTTTATACAGAAAATGAGATGGGAAATTAACTTGGTACTATTATGTGCTACTTCATCATTTTTTGTTCCTTCAAACATTACACTTTGTTTTTAAATATTTTATTTCTGTGCATGTGTGTGGATGCACATGCACCATGGAACACTTGTGGAGGTCAGAGAACAGCTTCCTGGAGTCGGTTCTGTCCTTCTACCTTGTGAGTCCTGGGATGGAGCTCAGGTCGTAAGGCTGGGCAAAGTGCCTTTCCTTGCTGAGCTTCTCATGGGCCCTCATATTACACTTTGCCAAAAGATTTTAGCCTCCTTAATAAACTGGGTGCGCAGAGCACTTCTCAACCAAGACCCTTGTAGGATGTGGCTTTAAGAAGTAGTTGGTTGGAGGCTGGGCGGTGGTGGCGCACGCCTTTAATCCCAGCACTTGGGAGGCAGTGAGTCATGAAGAAACTTTTCAAACGTTAATTCCAAGGCCCTTGTCAGATCCTTTGTTTGGTTTGCCTTGATAATAAGACATGCATGAAGACAGGAAAGGACCCTCTGTAATGGTTGGCATAGGAGGAACGGGTTGTTTGTTATCGTGGTGCTGAGGACTTTACTCAGATCCTTGTCCTGCCACTGAGCCCCAGCCCAAGTGAGGTAAATTCTTTAGAAGTTATGACAGTTAGCAGAAGACATTTGCAGAGTGACTTTAGGAGATGTCAATAAGCTTTGCAGATTACAGTCTATTGGTTATGCAGCCAGCATCTGTGTCTCACTCCCACCACGTTACTCTGTATCTTTTGTTATATGATGTTGTACTGTTAAATGTTTTTCTTATTTTGTTTCTTTTTTAAAGCAAGTTCTCACTATGTGAACCAGGCTTGCCTCAAACTTACACTGTGTCTGCCTCCTGAGCTCTCTTGCCCACCTTGTTTAGTTTTGTTGTTGTTGTTGTTTGTTGTTGCTTTAGAGACGGTTCCATATAGACCAAGCTGGTCTAGAACTCTCTGTGTAGATGGATGATCTTGAACTTAGAGCCATCCTCCTGCCCTCCTCCTGAGTGCTAGAATTAGGTGTGTGCTACCACTTGGTTTATGTGATGCTGGGGATTGAACTCAGGACTCTGTCCATGCTAAGTGTGCACTGTGATAACTGAGCCACATCCCTACCCCATGCTAGGTGTGCACTGTGATAACTGAGCCACATCCCTACCCCATGCTAAGTGTGCACTGTGATAACTGAGCCATATCCCTACTCCTTAGTTTTCTTTAATTTGATTTTTGAACACAGATAATATTCTTAAGAAGGAAAATTTCCATAAGTAGTAAATCCCTTAGTACAGGAAACAAAACAGTCTTAGGAGATTCTAGTTGATACTTATCTTGGTCTTTGTTAAAAACAGTGAGGAAAGCCAGGCACTGGTGGTGCATGCCTTTAATCCCAGCACTTGGGAGGCAGAGGCAGGCAGACTTCTAAGTTTGGGGCCAGCCTGGTCTACAGAGTGAGTTCCAGGACAGCCAGGGCTATACAGAGAAACCTTGTCTCAAACAAACAAACAAACAAAAACAAAAAACAAAACAAAACAAAAAGCAGTGAGGAAATGACCTATTAGACTTAACAGCTTTAAGCCAGGCTTTTCCTTTAGTGCAGTAAGTAGGTTTGAAAATGACCCTGACCCTCTTGACCTTTGAGTCATCTGTTAAATGGTCTACATAGAGATAATAGTGCTTTTGAGGTGGGGCAGGTGTCTGCATTCACCAGGTCCTTCCCTGGGCTGTCATGTAGTGCCATGTACAGATTTCCTCCCGGATGACCGGTGGGAACTGACCTACCCTAGAAAGTGCAAGGAGCACAAAGCTGGTAGAGACAGGCCTGGCTGTTTTCATGCACTTCAGCTTTATCCCTGGTCGCGCTCTTGCACACTGAGCCAGGCTAAAAGACAGGCCCATGGATGCTTCAGATTCCTGTGAAGATGCCAGACACATGTGGATGCTCTCCAGTTACTTTTACTGGAAAGGACACTGTCTAGCACTTGGACCAAATGGGTAGCACACATGATGGCTGAAGAAGAGAGGCATGCTGGGATTGAGCAGCGCTAGGACCAGAGATAGCCATAGGTTTTCTCTTCCTCCCAGGTGAATATAATGATTTCACTCTGTAATCTCTGTGCCTAGCTCAGAGCACCTTGGAAATATCATTACAGGTTTTAATCATTTTGTGCTACAACTGTATGTATAGGAGAAAATAAAACTTTTTTATTTTCCGTATTTTATTGCAATTTAAGACTCACAGAAGTTAATTAAATACATGATATTGTGGGTTCCTATGAACTCAATGATTTTTTAATCATCTAAAAATTGGTATAGTTATTATAATATAGTTATTTAGTGTGTTTTTGTTTTAGTGTTTCCTTCACTTTCAACTAATGAAGAATGGGAGAGATAGAAGGAACATACAGAGCTTTACCAACTTCAGGGACACGCTTGGGTGGCCAGACGTCCATTGGAGTGAGTACCCTGGAACCAGAGCAGGGCCTCTCAGCCAGGATGCAGGAGAAGCACATGCACATCAGAGTGAAGCTGCTGGACAGCACTGTACAATTATTTGACATTGAGGTAAGAAGCATGGGTTTTTTAAGATATATTTCCTTCTAAAGTGAAATCATTCTGTACCAGATTCCTGTAAGAGGTTGTGTTTGTATTTGTCCAACTAACCAAAAACTGCTTTGACAACTGCCCAGCAGAGTCTTTGGAAATGGTAACTCCAGGTTAACTTTCAGCTAAGGTTCTGATAGGATCCACTGTTTCTATTCTGTTTGTTTGTTTATATTTTGTTCTTTTGGATTTTCAAGACAGGTTTCTCTGTCTGAGGAAGCCCTGGCTGTCCTGGAACTAGCTCTGTAGATCAGACTGGCCTCAGACTCAAAGAGATCCTTCTGCCTCTGCCTCCCAAGTGCTGGGATTAAAAGCATGTAGAACAACCACTTGGCTCCATTCTTTTGTTTTAAGAGGTTGGCTGAAGGTTACAAACTGTGACCAAACTGCTTTGACTCATACTTCTACATTCTACCACCTAGGTGCCTGGGCTTCTGATGTCTCCTTAAAAGATACCACGTGGCCTCAAAGCGTGTCAGCATACCTGTGTGAGCAAAGAATGGGTCCTTCTGCTCAGGGTACTGGTACAAGCACTCAATAAGCACTAGGAAGAAAGCATGTGGATAGTGTAACACAGTGTGAAGTGACATCAGTGTGTAGTGTACAGCAAGGGCCTCATGCTGAAAGGTAGTGTACAGTAAAGCCTTACATTGGGAATTAGTGTATAGCAAAGATCTTCGATGGATAGGGAGAATGGGCCTGACATCCTGGGGCAGTGTACAGTGAACTTGACTTTGGAAGGTGCTATCCAGTAAGGGTCTGACACCTGGAGACAGTGTGCAGTGACATTGGAAGGCAGTGTGCAGTGGAGAGTATAATGTCAAAGTGGTGCACAGTGAGTGCTAACATTCAGAGAGAGCTTACATTGTTAATGCAGAACTTGTTCAGGTTAACAATAACGTTTTTGTTTAGAAGCAGGATCTTGTCAGCCAGACTGGCCTTGAACTCTATATAGCTAAGAATGATTTGTAACTAAAAATGCTATATTTGTCAATATATACTACCATTTGGCTCTAAATAATGTTGCTTATGAATATTCACGTAAAAGATCTTGGCAATGTACTAGGAAGCCAAATTACAACCCCATCTGCTAACTCCCCAAGCTGTAGTCGTGTGAGGACTCACCAGTTTGCTTTCAAAAGCTGTGCTACTACTTTTTGTTGCCATCAGCAGTGTTAAAGGGTCTGATTTCTCCACATTCTTCTTTGAACTTTCATTTCCAACCATCCTAGTAGGTGTGGCATTTAGGAAATTATTCCTGAGGCAGAGTGTAAGAATAGAGTGAGTCAGTGAGGGTGAGCCCTGATGCTGACCCTAGTCAGCAAAGGCAGAAAAGGGCCTCCATGGTGCCAGGGTGTGAGGAGCTGGGACAAGAGCCGAACCCAAAGCCAATATGCTGCCCTGCTGTAAAACCCCAAAGAGGGGGCGCTAGACAAGGACAAAAGCTTATTTGTATGATTTTAAACCATCCTACTTTCATCTAGAGATGTAATGCAGATTTGTAGAGCCTGTAATACTGTCTGTCTGTCTGTTTTGATTTGGTTTTGAGTCAGTTTTATTCTGTAGCCCCAGTTAGCATAGAACTCATTGCATGTACAGTCCAGGCTGACCTCAAACTCAAGTATAATATTAAATAATTATTTAATACGACAGTAGACGTGATAGTGTGCACCTGTGCCCAGTACTCAGGAGGCTGAAGTAGAAGTGCCACAAGTTGGAGACCAGCCTGAGCTACAGAGTGAGACTTAAAGAAAATGTCACCCTCCGTTATAGCGACTCCCACTCTGCAGAGTTCTTTCTTACTTTTTCTTAATAAATGGACATTTAATATTTTTGTCCAAATTTCCATACACTTCTTGGGCTTGAGACAGTGAACTCAGAAGCCACCTGCTCAGGGAGACTTTGGTGGCTGTTGATTATTTGATTATTTACAATCCCACAACCCTGAGTGACCCTCAGCAGGAGCCATGAGGAGCTCCGTCACAGGCAAAGCGCCCATCGAGGAGCTCTGTCACAGGCAAAGCACCCATCAAGGAGCTCTGTCACAGGCAAAGCACCCATCCCATTTGGAAGTCCTCCCAATATTAAATACAGCCAAGATGCCCGTGGAGACCTAGAACACCTACACTTAAATATTACCAGAGAGTCCAGTAGAGCCTATGAATATCAAAACCCTGAGAGGGACAACACAGCAAAGTTTACAAAGTGCCCCCAAGAGGCACTGCCTTAGAAGACTCTAAATGTGGTCTCCGCCCCTCAGGTAGAGCATTGACCAACTCCACTATGACAGGGTTCTATGGATCGACATAACTCTCCGAAACACTTTCTTATTCTTGTTGGCTTTTTGTGTCCTTAATATTTCAACAAACATGATCAGATTATCTGTGAAAAAATCATTTTTCTTCTTTTTTAATCACGGTGCCTTTTATTGTAATATTATATTGGCTTTAACTTTTTTGTTTTTGTTTTTGTTTTTCGAGACAGGGGTTTCTCCATGTAGCCCTGGCAGTCCTGGAACTCACTCTGTAGACCAGGCTGGCCTCGAACTCAGAGATCCACCTGCCTCTGCCTCCCAAGTGCTGGGTTTAAAGGTATGTGCCACCACCGCCCGGCTGGCTTTAACTTCTAATGCTGTGCTAAACATAGATGTTGAGAAAAGATACTGTTGTCTTGTTCTTAATCTTAAGGCAAAACAAAGTTTCATTCTTAAGTACATTGTTGGCTGTTGGTTTTCCGTCCCTCCTAGTTAAGTGAGAATTCTCTCCTCTTTAAAACCAGGTTAAACTTGCCAAATATTTGCATTTATTGAAATGATCACTCGTTTTTGATCATTACTTTCTGTTTTGAGACAGGGTCTCACTCTATAACTCTGGCTGGCCTAGAGCTCACTATATAGACACAGTTGGCTTTGACTCAGAGGCATGCCTGCCTCCTGAGTGCTGGAACAAAAGTCATGCATCCCTGCAGCCTGATCATTTGCTTTTCTTTTATTCTGTTGCTATTATCAATTATATTGCATAGTTTTAAAATACTAAATCAGTCTTTTATGTTTTACCTATATGGCTGGATCTATTATATCAATCTTCTAGAGGAGTTTTGCCACAAAGCTCAGGAGGGAGTACTTGTTCTGTACCTTTTTTATAATGCTTTGGCTAATGCTAGGCTGGGTAACCGATTTACTTTTCTTATTCCCCTCATGCTCAGTTGCTGTTTGGAATCCAGCCGTGCTTTGCTGGTCAGAGTTTTTGCATACCAGTTACATATCCAGAGGGCCCATGCTAGTTTTAGCTGGCCCTTCATCATTGCCTTTAATAACCAACCTATCTCCAAGCGCTAAAGGTTGCAGCTTCCAGTCATGCTTCCTGCCTGTTCACTTCTTAGTCTTTTGCTATTAAACCAGTCATCTGGTCGCAGCCTTTCAATGGCTTCTTGTCTTCTTACACACGGAATATAATATGAATTTCCTAACATAGCCTGCAAAGCTGTATGATCTCAGAGTGCCCTCCTGTTGGCATTTTGGATTTTGTTTTGTTGTTGGTTGTGTTTGTTTGTTTGTTAGTTTTTAGTTTTCTTGAGATGGGGTTTCTTTGTGTAACCATGGCCTGGAACTCACAGAGATCTGCCTGCTTCTGCCTCCTGAGTGCTGGAATTAAAGGCCTGCACCACCACTGCCCAGCTCCTCTTGGGAAGTGTATTGTAATCTCTGACTTACTAGCCTCTGAACACAGGCATCAGCATCCTGGAGTCCGCAGCCTTTTATGCCTCGCTGCACTGGCTAGTGTTTGTCAATTTGACACAAGTTAGAGTCATCTGAGAAGAGGCAATCTCAGTTGAGAGAATGCCACCACAAGGCTGGCCTGTGAGCAAGTCTGTGGTATATTGTCTTGGTTAATGAATGTGGGTGGACCCATGCCATTGTGGATAGTGCTACCCCTGAGTAGAAGGTCCTGAGTTGTTCATATAGGCTGAGCAAACCACGGGGAGCAAGCTAGTAAGCAGTGCTCCTCCATTGCCTTTGCTTCAGTTTCTGCCTTGAGTTCTCGCCCTGGCTTCTGGGTGATGGACTGGCTGTAAGCTATAAGGTGAAGTAGACCCTTTCCTCCCCAAGTTGCTTTTGGACATGTTGTTTTTTCACAGCACTAAGCTAATAAGCTCACACATCCCTGTTCTTCCAGTACTCATTATGTAGCTAAATCTTACTTGTCTTCCAGGGCTCTGTTAAAATGTCACTTCCTTTGGGTGGCTTCCCAAAACCACCCATCAAAATACCCCTTCCTCCTCATTATTATATTTAAGATTATACATATATAATATATAAGACTATACATGTTATTTATAACATATATATTCATTCTTAACATTTATGTATGTGGTATTTGCTTGTCCAAGGTCAGTCAGTGGCTGCTTTTCTGATCTGGAAAGCTCTCGTTTGTTTCAGTTGATTGAATGAGCTATATAGTTGTAAACACTGAAGAGTCTTCCTCCGCTCTAAAGAGTTTAAGCCTAAGTTTAAAGTAAACTTAGCCTTAAGTTTATTTTATTTATTTATTTAAAATTTTTAATTTTATTTAATTTTATTTTTGAGACAGAGTTTCTCTATGTAGCTCTGGCTGCCCTATAAGTAGCTCTATAGACCAGGCTGGCCACAAACTCAGAGATCTCCCTGCCTCTGCCTCTGAGTACTTAAATTACTGAGTGGATTAAACGTGCCACCACATCTAGCTTTAAATTTACTTTAAAACTAGGCTGTAACTTTAATATTTTTAAAAACCTATTTTTAATGATGGTTCTTTTTCTTAAAGACTTATTTATTTATTTTATGTGTATGAGTACACTGTAGCTGTACAGATGGCCGTGAGCCATCACGTGGCTGCTGGGAATTGAACTCAGGACCTCTGCTTGTTCCGGCCCGCTCACTCCAGCCCTGCTCACTCTGGCGTAATTTACTGTAGCTGTCATCAGACACACCATAAGAGGGCATCAGATCTCATCACAGATGGTTGTGAGCCACCATGTGGTTGCTGGGATCCAAACTCAGCAGTCAGTGCTCTTACCCGCTGAGTCATCTCACCAGCCCTTAATGATGGTTCTTAAACACTTTAACCTGCCTTGTAGCCCACCACCCACCAAAAGTAATGGGAAAGAAAGGCTACAGGGAGAGTGGGCCTGTTTAGAAAGGCTCCTTGGAGCAACTCCCATCTGTAGCCTCTGGAAATCGGCAGTTCAGTTCACAGGCCAGCAGCAGCTTGGTCCACTCATAAACACCTCACGGATTCACCAGCAGTCCATCGGCACAGCCGGCCGGCATTTGATCTTCCCATCTGTAGACATCATTTGTAGAAGTAAACTTAGTTACCAGGATTTTATAAGATAGTAAGTGACAGATACACCTCATGGCTCCTCACAGTGACTGTGACACGGTTGAAATGCTTCTGTTTGAAAAAGGCACTTACTGTAGTGGTGCAGGAGAAAAGGAGGGATGCTTACAGTAGATTTGGGGTGGGGTGCCCTGTGTGTGGATGTAGGCTTCAGTTATTATCCTTATTTTAATAAACTTTGGCTCTTAAAGATGTAATAGTCCGTTATCCAAAGGCTAGTCAGTGGCTAGTTGTAGGCATAAGTTTTTTTGCAGCCTACTTTAATGAATGTTCAACCTCTCTTCTAGCCCACCACCCACCAGAGGTAGTGGAAGAGAAAAGTTATTAGGATATGGGGGAAGTGGACCTGTTTAGCAATAGTTCTTTGAGCTCGATCTTCTTTGCCAGCAGTTCAGTCCTGTAGCAAACATCAAATATTGAATCAGCAGCTCTTGTCTAGTCCTCTCAGCAGATAGACACAACACACAAACCAGCAGCTGCAGTTCAGTCCTGAAGAAACCGCAAGGCTCACCAACCAGCCTGAGGCTGTGAAGTTGGCAAGCTGCCACAGGAACCTCATGAGCAATTTTTTGGAGAATTTCTCCCAATTGCAGGCTCACCACAAGTGGAGCTCTACCACACTATGTAAGGTGAACCAGTACATGCTTGCAAAGAATAGCAAAGTGGAGCAAACCAAACCAATGTCTGTGGGTTCATATTTATACTCCTCCATCACACATCCCTTCACATGTCTACTATATCAAAACATCCTTTCACCTGTGTCTGCTTCATGAAAACTTTCTTTTTCATGTCTTCTTTAGCAAGACTTCCTTTCACCTGTGTGCCCCAGCAAACCATCATTTGACATAACTGACTTTCCAAACAAAACAGAGTTCTGATCTAGGAAAGTCTTGGTTTGTTTTGGTTCATCAAATGAGTTGTATGGTTCGTTATCAACATTGAAATCTGGATTCATCTCTAGAGAATCTTAATTTAGAGCCATAACTTTATTTTAGAACCTCATAGAAGAAAGTTATGTATCAGTTTGCTTTGTCCTGTATGCTAAGCTGTGGAGTAGAATGTTTTCAGCTCCAGCACTGACAGGTAGACAGCGTCCAACTCTATCACTCATCGTCAGGGGAGGCGAGGCACTCTCCAAACTACAGAGGGCAGGATGTTGAGGGCAGCTATGTCTTCATTGATTCATAGTTTGCTATTTTAAATCCCAGGAGTTAATATGAGGGGATAACTTTTCTATTACCTGAAAGTACTGCAGCAAAGTGGCATTTAGTGATTCTAAGAACCTTTGGGGCTGAGGATATGGTTCAACAGTAAGCACTTGCTACTATATACAGTGCCTAAGTTTGACTTAGCACCATGTTAGAAACCTCGCAAACAAACAAATATAGATATAGTGATATAATCTCAGTACTTTAGGGGCTGAGGCAGGGGGGTTGCCATAAGTTTGAAGTTAGTACCAGGTTGACCAAGGCTACAGAGTGAAATTCTGTCTCAAAAAACAAAAGTAAAGGTGAGTGGCAGACTTTCAGCACTCAAGAGGTAGAGACAGGTGCATCTCTGAGTTTGAGGCCAGCCTGGTCTACAAAGTGAGTTCCTGGACAGCCAGGGCTACATAGAGAAACCCTGTTTCAAAAAACCAAAACCAGGCGGGCAGTGGTGGCACACACCTTTAATCCCAGCACTTGGGAGGCAGAGGCAGGCGGATTTCTGAGTTCAAGGCCAGCCTGGTCTACAGAGTGAGTTCCAGGACAGCCAGGGCTACACAGAGAAACCCTGTCTCAAGAAAAGAAAAAAAAAACAACCAAAACCAACAAACAAACAACAACAAAACAAAAAATGGTCCTGAGCTGGGCTTGGTGGCAAAAGCCTTTAGTCCCAGCTGAGAAGGCAGAGGCAGGCAGATCTGAGTCCCAGACCAGCCGGGGAACATAAAAAGACCCCAGAAAGTCTCTGTAAAATGACTCAGTGCTAAAGAGCACTCACAGACTGCTCTTCCAGAGAACTGAGGTTTAGTTTCCACCTACATGTTGGCTCACAACCATCTGTAACTCCAGTCCCAGAGAATCAGAACTGTTCTTTGGCCTTTGATGCATCAGGCACAAATGTGGTACACAAATAGTCATTCACAGAAAATAAATAGTGAAGTAATGAAATATCTAAAAAAGAAAGACTGTCTTAAAAAAAGGAAAGGAAGAAGGAAGGAAGGATTTGAGGTCTGGAATGTAGATCTAGGACACAGATGGAATGGATGTCCTCTGCCTTCACTCAGAGATGGGGAATTAGGTTCTAAGGAGGCTCCCGGTATTTTATTAATGCAACTCCATTTTCAGTATACTTTAGTACACAAAAGCTTCGGAACAGGCTTTCATTTTCTCTGACTAGGAAATATAAGTGGCCAGGTGTGAATCTCATCACTCAGGCAGAGCCAAGCTAGCCAAGGCTACATAGTGAGGCCCTGTCTTTAAAAAAGAGGGAGGAGAAGAAAGAGAAGTACAGAATGAGGCTGAGAATGCAGCTGCATTGCTGACATGCTTGTCTGTTATGCCAGAGCCTGGGGTTGATCTCTAGCACTGCATAAATAGAATGTGGTAGCAAACATGTAAAAACATGTAATCACTACCCATCTTCTCAGCATTCAGGAGGACCAGAGGTTCAAGGTCACCTTCAGCTGCACAGTGAGTTTAAGGCCAGCGAGTATAAATGAGACCCCTATCAAAACAAACAAAATCAATTGCATAAGCATTAGTTTAACTATGTGACAAAGACAAATTCTCAGTCACAAAGTTCAGTGCTAGAATACAAATTTTCTGTTCCAGTAAAAAAAATTAATGCTTTCATTCTGACCAGGAAAAAATAGTCAGAATTCCAGAAAGTATTGTAGACAGATGTTTGCCATTTCTCCCACATGAGCATCCTAAATATGGCAAATAAACGGCCTTAGAATTCATTTTGGCCTGACCTCAGAAGAAAAAGCTAGTAATTTGGCATCTTGAGTTTGGGGATAATGTTGGTATTTTGCAAAAGCTCTTAGAAGATTCTAGGATACACTGTTGTTACATGACTCTGCCCTAGATCTTGAAACCTATGATTTTATCATGGAAAATTGATTCTTTTTTTAATCCTAATGCTAGGAATGTGGCTGGGTGGTGCATGGCAGAGGCACTGGCATTCTTATTCTTAGCTATTCAGATTGTGGTATTGGAAGTCTCCCTCGCTCAGCTTCCCTGCCTAACACCAGCATACGCCCAGGGCCGGTCTGTGCTTGGTTGGAAAGTAACGACCCCCTATGAAGGAGTTAGGTTATAAAATGGGGGTGGAGAAGTGTTACCCTGCTTATGCGGGTAGCCCTGAGGATCCTTTAAACACAGTTTTATAAAGGAGAATGCTACAGTGAATCAGGATCTCAGCAGAGGGAATAGAAGTGAAATTTGTTGGATAGACCCCAGCTTCTTTAGCTGTGCGTCACAACCCCATGTGGGGGCCATATAACTGAATGTGCAGATTGTGAAAGATCTGGCAACAGTTAAAGATTTCTTAAAGCACAGTGACCAAAAAATAATTCAAACCTGAATGTGGATCGTAAATGCAGTGCTCACGCGTGGTGCCGTTGCTGCCTTGGCTCTGAACACGTGTACTTGATAGGCACATACCTCAGCCATACACAGCCAGTGAACCTTGTCTCAACAGCCTCAGCTGAGACTCAAGGCTGTTGTATGGTATAAATTACAGTGCTTTTATTATACATGCCAAGTTTTCTGTGCCTGTAGAAATAGAATGGCTTAATTATAGAAAGCAGTGACTTTAAATACTTCCCTATCATCGTTTTTCAGCACATATCAAGTTAGTATGTTTTTGTATTATATCGTGTTAGAGTGTGTTGATGATTGAGTTTCATTTAAAAATATTAAATAAACTTTGTAGAATTTCTAACAGTTTCTGAAATAGCTGTAAATATACTTCCATTTTGTGCTGTATATTGATGCAAATTATCCTTCTCAGCATCAATGACTATAAAATTCAAATATCATTCAATCCTGAGAAGCATTGAAGATACTATGTCCTGCAATATCAAACTTTCAATCAAGATTTAATTCTTTATGTAAAATCTAAATATACCAGGCTGTGGCACACACCTTTCATCCCAGCATTCAGGAGGCAGAGGCAGGTAGATATCTATGAGTTTGAGACCAGCCTGGTCCACAGTGTGAGATACAGGACAGCCAGGGTTACCTCCATGCGTGGATACATGTGTGAATACACACCTCCCTCCATGCGTGAATACACATCTCCCTCCATGCATGAATACATGCACATTTATCCATGTACTCAGATTTGCTTCTGTCCTTAATAAATGCTGGACTTATTTGTATACCAAAGAATTTTTTTTTTCCCAAAACAGGATTTCTCCATATAGCCTTGACTGTCCCAGAGCTTGATCTGTAGACCAGGTTTGGCTTGATCTCAGAGATCTAGCAAAACCTGCCTCTGCCTCCAAGATCAAAGGCAAGCACCACCAGCACCCAGCCAAAGAGTTACTTTTAAGAGAATTTTCTTTATGACTTATTGGTAAATACCTACTCTATATGTATGTATATCTGGGATCATGAAAGCTCTCAGGTAGAGAGGGAAAGAGTTAGGTTGTCTTGTCCTGTAGTACTATTCCTTGGGCACTAGGGGATTCTAGCACTTGGTATGATTTATCTTGTCAACAGGAGCCCCAGTAGGGGACAGGAGCTCTTCAGGAGCCACAAGAGAGCTACAAGCCCCAGTCAGAACCTCTTTACTTTCTTTCTACTTGTGTGATCAAGAAAGAAGTTTATCTACACTTTTATTTTTGAATTCTCACTACCCTTCCTGGTTTTTTGTGTCTTTTTTTGATAGTCAAGCACCTGCATTCTTGGCTGACGTCCTCACTGACAGGTTGTCCTGGCTAGCTTTATGCCAACTTGACCCAAGCTAAAGTCACCTGAGAGGAAGGAGATTCAGTTGAAAATGAAAATGCCTCTGTACAATCTGGCCTTCTTAGGCAGGCAAGCCTGTCTTAATTAGAGATTAATGGGCTGCCAGGGGTCTGGGGGTGGGCCTTTCGATAGAGAAAGCAGGTTAAACAAGCTGTGAGGAGGATCTGGGGGTGGGCCTTTCGATAGAGAAAGCAGCTTAAACAAGCTGTGAGGAGCACGCCAGGAAGCAGCACTCCTCCATGGCTCCTGCCTCCATGGCTCCTGCCTCCATGGCTCCTGCCTCCATGGCTCCTGCCTCCATG
>NW_022196896.1:119226528-119231477 GCF_008632895.1 Mastomys coucha
CTCCATGGCTCCTGCCTCCATGGCTCCTGCCTCCATGGCTCCTGCCCCCATGGCTCCTGCCTCCATGGTTTCTGCCTTGTTTTCCTTCAGTGGACTCCAAGTTAGGCTATGTGAGTCAAAATGCCCTTTCTTCCCCAAGCTGCTTTTGGTCATGGTGCTTCATCATACCCAGAGTAGGCAGGGTTGGCACTAGGAGTGGGATATCACTGTAACACAACTGTCCATGTTCTTGGGCAGGGACTTTGGAGCATTGGGCAGTGAGCCCATGAACAGAGTGACAAGAGATGGAGGTTATACATGGGCTCAGTAATGTGAACGTCCACTCACCAAGGCTGGCCTGGCTATAGTTTCTGCTGACGCCAGTTGTGCCAAGAACAGAGATCAACAGAGTCCCATCATTCTCAAGGGTAACTAGCCAGTGACCTGGTGGCAAGTTAGTCACTTGAGGCCTACTCTGGTCACTGCCTCAGCCATGTGGTCCTCAGGTGTGCCCCCTCAAGTGTTCCACCTCAGCGGCCTTTAAAAACCAGTGGCAAACAGGTGGGCGATGTGTTGTTGAGAGCTCCCTAAGTATTGAAGACTGGACAGTAGGCTGTGCTGTGAGAAGAGGTGGCGAGCTTGTGAGTCGGACCCATCACTACTTTCCATCGCCTGTCACAGTCTGTCAGGGACCTTCTGCTGACAACATTCTTTTCTGAGCCACACTCAGAGGTCAACAACTTGTGGGAGTTGACTTTCATCTTCCGCCTCAAGTTCCATGGATCAAGCTCAGGTCACCAGGGTCACATAGGGAGTGCTGTTACCTACTCTGTCACTGGCTCACTGTAGTAACGAAAGAGCTATCAACCACCGTGCAAGTGCTAGGAACCAAACCCAGGGCTTCTGTAAGAGCAATAAGTCCATCTGTCTAGCGCTCTTCTTGAACTCCAATCTCAATTTAAAAAAAAAAAATCATAAAATAATAGAAATTTCTTGGGTATAGTTATCTATGTAAATGTTGTTAAGCAATAAAATTGCTATTATATGTAAATCTTTACCTGTAAAGTAGAACTTGTAATTGTATTAAAGAATTAAGATAATCATAGTAAGTTTTGCTGAGAACATAATATCTTAAAACTTTACTTCTTGGGGCTGGAGAGATAGCTCAGCAGTTAAGAGCTCTGACTGCTCTTCCAGAGGTCCTGAGTTCAATTCCCAGCAACCACATGGTGGCTCACAACCATCTGTAATGGGATCTGATGCCCTCTTCTGATGTGTATCTGAAGACAGCTACAGTGTACTCATATAAGTAAATAAAATAAAATAAAATAAAAAATAAATAAAAATACATTTTTTTAAAAAAGGTCACCCTGTGGTGGCAGACTACAAAAAGGACATGGGAAGGAAGCTTTTGCTTTTTGTCTGCTTGTCCTCACTCTTGCTGTGTGTCCTGCTGCTAAAGCATGTCCTTCACTGGTATCAGAACCTACGCCTTCAGGAGTCTAACACAGACTAAAGAGCATCTGAGACATTCAGGACAAAGAGTTTGTACTGAATAGTTAACTGAATTCTTCGTCTTTCCATCTGGAGACTGTTGGACTAGCTGGGTCACAGTCTGTAAGCTGCTCTTACTAGATCCTGTGTGTGTGTGTGCATTCTATCAGTTCTGTTACTGTAAAGAAACCTGATTAATAACAGGCTTACTCGTTGAGAGTTTGTTTACAAAAGCATGTGCTACACAGCTGGAGAAAATGTCTCTCCAATCTTCAACTTATTGGTGAGTAAATCCTCAGGGGAGGGGAGAGGGGTGACATCAGTCCATCCTCCTTCCCTCCTGGGAAACAGTCACGTGTGCTGTGAGTACAGCTCCTGTGTCGTCCCTGTAAGTCCACATTCCACTCTGTTCCTCATTTCCCACTTCCTCTGCCCTGTACATCCTTTCCACCCCTTCTTCCTTGATTTTCCTTCAGTCTTGTGTGTGTGCCATAAATATCCCATTCACGGCTGGCATTCAGAAGTCGTTTAACTCTTGTACTTTGACCAATTATGAATCTCTACAGTTATTTCTGACCGCTGCAAAAAAAAAAAAAAGGAGCTTCTCTCAGCAACACTGCCAGCAACACTATTCTGTGGACATCAACACAGTCACTTAGAGGGTGACTTGACAAGAACAGAGTTCCTAGTTAGCAGAGTAGCAGCAGGGCCTCTGCACTAGTTTCTCTGACCTCCCTAGCCACTGGGCTTCTGACTAGGTTTAAGGAATTAAATGTGAATTTCCTCCTGTGGAGCGGGCATCAAATCCAGTTAGGAATGAGTCGGTTACACCCAGAACAGTTTGCCATCTTTGCACTGCTAGATTCTCCTGGCCTGGCCAGTTTGCATTGTTACACATCCAGTTGGCAGCTGAGTAAGACTGCTGATTACGGTTCTCCCCAGCAGCCTGCACAGCACCTTCCAGTGCTTAGGACGACTGGCGAGTCCAGTTCTGCCTTGATTCTCTGTTATGAGATCAAGGCCTATTGTATCTTCTCTAATAAGATCTTGCCAACTAGTTCTAGTAGACAACCAAGAGCTGTGGCAATTGTCTGTGGTGGCAGACCTTGGGGACCTCCCTGGCCATCAGATTATAGGGAAGTAGCCCACTTCTGGGACTAGAATATTCATTTAATACCTACATCTTCTGTGAGCAGCTTTATCTACCACATGGGATATCTGTGTTCAAACTATTTTTTTAAATTTTGCCTTAGATTATTATCTTATGAAATAAAATAATATGCTATAGACTGAGCATTTGTGTCCTTTAAAAATTGTTGACACTGTGAATAATGATACTTCAAGATGGGGGCTTGAGAGGTGATCAGATCACCAAAGTGGAGCCTGTATGAGTGGAATCCATACCTGTGTACAAAGATACATGGAAGAGCTGCTTTCTCTCTTCTCCTTATGTGAGCTACAAGCAGGCAGGAGTTATCATTATACAGTATGTCTACCGCTTTAAACTACAGCCTCCAGAACCGCGAGGCAAATGTAGACAAGTTATACAGCCTGTGGTATATGTGTTATAACAACCTGAGCTTTCAACTCAGTTTCAAAAGATATGTAACCTAGCCTCTGCTTTTTCAGGGATAGGGTAGGGGCTGGGGCTTTTTTGTTTGTTTGTTTGATTCCACCCCCTCCCCTTTTTTTCTGTGTAACAGCCCTGGCTATACTGAAACTAGCTTTGTATACCAGGCTGGCTTTCAAACTCACAGAGATCTGCCTGCGTCTGCTGGGATTAAAGGCATGAAGCACCGCTGCCCGGCTTCCTAGCTTCTACTCTTATCCAGAGTTACACAGATAATATATAGAAATACAAGATTTCTCATCCAGATAACCCTTTTTTGTGATACTTTCTAGGTTTTTTTTGTTGTTGTTGTTGTTGTTTTGCCATAACGTGCAGATTTCGTGGGGGCAGTTGCTTCCATTATTTTTCAGTGTCTATCTGAATATCCGTGTTTGTGTGTGAATATCTGAGTACTTACAGTGCTTCTCTTCAAAGCAAAGCCCTGTTCAAGCATCGGCTGTTTTAAAGAGGTTCTTACATTGGAGTAAGCTGATTATAACCTGGTTGAAATTTAGGACACACCATACGTATGGAGGCCAGTGTGGGGTATGTATGGCTTGCATAGTTTCCTGCCCTGTAACCTCTGTAACACCAAGCCATCTTTGGCCATGTTTAGACTTGCTTCCATGGTCCCCCAGCCTTATCTGGCAAGCAAGGCTTGGGTTTTAAGCCCAAGGTTATGTGCTTTGCTCTCAGCATGTGTTATTCAAGGATTCTCCTGAAATCGCACTTGGCTTCTGCCACCTATCCTGCAGGTGTCCATACCACCTGGCTTTTACTGGCTACAGGCCATTGCTGGGGTTCGGATTTAGTTTTCTTAATTTTCCTGAAAAGAAGCACCTCCCTTTTATTTTTTTACTTTATTAAAACATTGAGTTTATTTTACATGTATATTTTTGTTTCCCCACCACATACATGTCTGACAATCACTGTGACTATGTCCTGTTATAATATTCCATAGACACTTAAAACCAGCTATGGGAATTTGAATGTGTTTATAGAGGCAAAACACTTTTACATATGAAATAAAAAATAGATCTTAAAAAAAAGAATAAAAATGTTTATATTTTCCTCTTTGTTGTGCCACATACTACTACTTTTCATTGAAGCTGATTTTCTGCTTTTCAGGCAGGCATCCGTAGTTTAGGAATTTGAGAAGAATGTCTGGTCTCTCTTCCTTTATCTGTGTGGTTTGAGATGGGTCCCCATGCTGCAGTGAGTGGTGGAGATGAGCAGGGTCAGCAGGGTTGAGGTGGCAGGCATACCACTGGCAGGCTCTGTTTTCATGTACTCACCCTTCTATTCATGAGGAAGAAATATGGGGATCACACAATGCCAGGTTCCCTTAGAGAGCTTTCTGGGAGTCAACTGTCTTTGGGTTCTTCTTTGTCTCTGAGTAGATAAGTAAAAGGAAATCCTGTGTTAATTGTCTAGATCCTAAACATCAATTAATAGGCTGTTTCTCTGTTTCCCCGTGTATGACATGTTGTATGCAAATGCACTGAAAAGCAAGGTTGTAATAAAATTAATGGGTGTAATCTTGATACACCCTTGTTCTTGCTCAGTGGGGAGACTTCAGCAATTTCATTCACTAATGGGGTAGTAGTTCACTACCGTCAGCACTTCTCTTCATGCCTCAGGTTCTACAAGTCTAGTAGTTTCTCCACTAGGAAGGCTATCTCAGGTTCTGTGTCTCAGACCCATTACTTCGCTTGTGAGAGTCATTACCCCTTAGAGCTGAGGAAAAAGAAGACTCAGGGAAGTAGCACACTTGGAAAGGCCTCTTCCCCAAAGCTCAGGTGCAGACCACTGGATGATGGTGGAGCTCAGTGCAGACCACTGGATGATGGTGGAGCTCAGTGCAGAC
>NW_022196896.1:119231925-119238870 GCF_008632895.1 Mastomys coucha
TGGTGGAGTTCAGTGCAGACCACTGGATGATGGTGGAGCTCAGTGCAGACCACTGGATGATGGTGGAGTTCAGTGCGGTCAAAGGAGCAGGTTGAAGTGCCAGGGAATTTCATGGGGTAGTGGAAGTCACTAGCCATCCTACAACACTGCTGGCAAGAATTCCTGAAGTCTCAAATAGGAGAGAGGCTCTCACACTCTCCTCAGGGCCCTGCCCCACCACCAAAAAGTATGGCTGAGAAACATGGATTTGGGGTTAAGAGGCAATAAAGAAATAATTGTCTTACTGATAATTAACAGGTTTTAATTGGAATCTTAAGTTCCATTGTTTCCTTGAGTAGTGTTGTTGGACTTGCCACAGAATAAAGACACACATGGAGATTTGGTTATAAAAGCTTAGGCACTATAGCAAGGCTACCTCTCAGCTAGCTCAACTAACTTAATTAACCTGTCAATTCTAATTCATGTCTGCCACATGGCCATTACTTCTTTTTCATTTACTCAGTATGTCCAACCTTGACAATGCCACTCTGGCAAATCTTGCCTCAGATTCTTCTCCCAAAGACCCTCTCTCAGCCTCGAAGTCCTGCCTTCTACTTCCTCCCCAGCTATTGGCTATCAGATCTTTATTAAAGCCCATCAGAGTGTGTCTTCGGCTATTTAGGAAGGACAGAAATATACCTTCACAAAGTGTACCCCAACAGAAGAGTTTAAGATAACTTGTACCTAAACATTTAAAATATTGGTTGGGTCCACTGACAGGCAAACTTGTGCTTGTCCATATATCACGATTGATGTCTTTGTTGTCTGTCTGTTTGCTTGACTGGATTTGTCAAACTGGGTCTCCCTATTTAACCCAGGCTGGCTTGTATTTAAGAGTCCTCCTGTCCTGATCTCCTGAGCCCTGAGATAGAGGTATGCACCACCACCTCTGTCTTCAGTCGGTCTCTTTTTGTCTCAAGAACGTAGAATGCATGTAGACAGCCATGTTCCCTCAGCAGTGCCGAGGCTGAATAAGAAGCACCATTCACACCATCCAGGGATACGTGAGGTCCTAAGTGAGACTTGAAGCTGCAAGTGGTGAGGCCAAAGATGGCTGGCCACAAGGCTGCTGACCTTTAGTGAATCCTGAATGAATAAAGCAACAATTGCCTATAAGATCTCAAGATTATTTTAACTGTTATATAACATATTATAAAGGGCAATTTGAGGATAACGTAAATCTGAGACAAGAAACAAATAATAAGTAATAAAGCTAATAGTACAGATCAGGTTTTGTTACAGGAGCAGCATGGCTTGAACTGTAAATGGGTACATGAGGTAAACAGGCCAGAGGACAAAATCAAGCTGTTTGGGAAGACTTTTCCCACAGATCTGAGACAAAGGATAAAGAAGTACTTTGTTAGCTGAGCTTTTGTGGCCGTTTCTATCTAGACAGAATCTTTACTGGCACTTTTGTAGATGTAGAGTTTTGAACAATATACTTTATGTCTGAGCTGGAAAGGACTTCCTTGAATGCCAGGGCCAACGAAAATGATGAAGCACTGAGAAAATGTGTTGCTTCTTACCCTGTAGTTCCCATGTTGTAGTGTGGTCTGGGTGGCTGTATTGTCAAATGGTTTGCCCCTGTGACAACAGGTTTCTCTTCGTTTGAGTACCTGTGGATGATATCGGTTCTGTTGGTGGATGAGCAGCCTTTTTACTTCATCTCATGGAGCCTTGTTTCACCTGATCTTTGCTTTGGGGATCGGCAGTTACTGTCTAACTGAAACTGAATTTCCTCCTTTTTAGGAATAGAAGGTAAACTTTGAATATAGAATATGTGAGAGGGTAAAAATGGGCACATGGGGGGCTGGAGAGATGGCTCAGTGGATGTAAAAGCACTTGCCATACAAGCAAAATAACCCAAGTTCAGATCCCCAGAACCAGTGTCAAGGCCTTCCCAGTAGTTCTTATCTGCAGCCCTTGCATTCTACAGTGAGGCATTAAGCAAAGACAAGGAGACTCCCCTGGAAGCTCCTGGGCCAGTGAGCTTGGAGTATAAACCATGGCAACAAAACAAGAGAGATCCTGCCTCAGACAAGGGGTGACAAGGGCTGACCCAGAACTTTCACTGGCTTGTGTGGGTGCACCATGGCACGTGTGAGCTGCGGCATACACACAGAATGGACATATGACAGATGTGTATAACCCTAAGAACAGAGCTTCTCATGACACTTAATAAGCAGTGCTTCAGGTCATGAGGCACCTGGAAAAATTAAAAGGAATTCGCCTATTAAACTTATTTGGAAAGTAATGCTGAAAAGTATTCTGAAAGTTTTGTATCTTTAAAATATATGGTAGGCTAGAGAGATGATGCAGGGTTTAGGAACACTTGTTGCTCTTGCTGGGAAATCTGAGTTTGGATTCTAGTGCCCACATAGTGGATCACAATCATGTTTAACTCTAGTTCAGGGAATCTGAGACCCTCTTCTAACTTCCATGGGGACCAGGTACACAAATCTTACATATGCATGCATAAAATAAAAAATATAAAAATCACTTATACACATAAAATATTTTAAAAATCTTTAAAAATGGGGGCTGGAGAGATGGCTCAGCGGGTAAGAGCACAGACTGCTCTTTCAAAGGTCCTGAGTTCAAATCCCAGCAACCACATGGTGGCTCACAACCATAATGAGATCTGACACCCTCTTCTGGTGTGTCTGAAGACAGCTACAGTGTACTTAATTATAATAATAAATAAATCTTTTTTAAAAATCTTTAAAAATTAAATCACATGATAAAGATAATTTTTTTCAGGTTTTATATTTTTCCCTAATGCTGGAGATCTAATCCAGGGCCTTGCTCATAGTAGGCAAGCATTCTAACCCTGAGCCACATCTACAGTACCTACTTCTGCTTCACGTGTGCATCCATCATATAATCGAGGGATCTCAAGCCCTGGGTTGACTTATCCTCTCAGCAGACCCTCTTTGAAAGATAGTTGCATACTTGAGTCTTCCCTGGAAGGGCACTTGTCCTCGGTGTGTGTGCAGGCACATGTTTTCTGATGCCCCATGCTGTTGTCTGGGTGAAGTTGGTATACATTGGTTTTTGGCTTGGAGACCTGTCCCTAGCTTGGTACAGAGCCTATTTCCTGTTATTTCATTAAGTGTCCATAAAACCCTTTCAGGCTGGCTTAGTTAGGGTTTCTATGGCAGTGATAAAAGGCCATGATTAAAAGTAACTCGGGGAAGGAAGAGTTTATTTTTTTACATGTCCATCATTGAAGGAAGTCAGGGCAAGAATTCAAAGTAGGAACCTGGAAGCAGAAATTGAAGCAGAGACAGTGGAGGAATACTACTTACTAGCGTGGTCCCCATGGCTTGGTCCCCATGGCTTGCTCCAGGATGCTTCCTTATACAACTCAGGACTACTTCTCCAGGGGTGACCCTGCCCATAATAAGATGAGTCTCATGAGTATACAGTGAAACTTGCCCTTGTTGTTAAACACAGGGGCCAGATAATACCTAGGAAACACCCTGTCATCAGGGGTTTACCAGCTCTCAGGAAGGACGGTTGCTGGTACAGTTTGGAGATGGCTGGCAGCATATCCATCCATGAGTCAAAGGAACTAGGGAGTCTACTTCATTGATTTCTCATTGTCTTTACCATATGTTCAGATATAGGGCATCTCCCAAAAAGGCTCATTTGCTGGAGGCTTGGTGCCTACTTGCTCAGTGGACTAATTCATTGATTAGTTCATAGCTGTTTTGTGTTATTTGGAAATAGAACCTTGTTGTAGGAAGTTGGGCGTGTCTTTGAAGGTATGTCTTGCCCCTGTGACTGCCTTCCTCATTTCCTATCTCCTGTGAGCCACTTTGGCCTGCCTCATCATGGCAGAGGCCCAGAAACAAGTGTCACATCACCATCTCTGAAGTCTGAAAATCTAAGCCCAAAGGAAGTCATGTTACTTTTTTCCTCTAACACATTGTATTCTGGAGAGCCTTCCATTTCAGAGAGCAGAGAGCAGCCTTAGTCCTTTTACTGTGCCCAGCAAGTCTGATCTGAGTGTTCAGACTTTGTCAAGCAGCCCTCTGCTGACTGTTCTCACACACGATTTCGCACTTGTAAAGTGTTTCTAAGATGTTGGGCAGTCCCAGCCTGGGCCCCATTAATGGTTGACATAACTTTAATTTTTTTCAAACCTTATTTTTAATTATGTAGGTCTTAAATGCTCTAGCTTCCTGTATTCCAGCCCCCACCAGAGGTAGTGGAAAAGAACAGACATGGGGCAACTGGACCTGTTTAGAAAGGTTCTTTGGAGCAATTCCTGTCTGTGTTGTCTGGAAATCAGCAGTTCAGTTCACAGGTCAGCAGTGGCAGCTTGAACCACTTCAGAGATGCACCAGCAGTCCAGTTTGGTAGGATCGGGATAGAAAACACAAGTCAGTGGCAACACTACCTAGTAGAGACAGCCAGGCCTTGGCAGGAGGAACACCAAGAGTTTTCAGCTATGTCTCTCTCAGGGAAGCGAAATCAGCAAAGACACGAGACTCATAAATGTTGCACAGCTAGCTCTGTAAGTAAGCCAAGCTCAGTTTCCATCACTGTCTGTCAAGTTCTATTTATCCCTCCAAACATCACCTCCATGGTCTAGCCTTATCATGTGCGTCTGTCTCAGCAGACATCACTCTGCCAGTCAGCCTGAGTCCCCAGAAGTGGCAAGAACCTGCAGCACACCACCAGAAGTTTTTTGATGCATTTCTCTTTATGGAGTCCTGACAAATGTAGCCCAACTACACAATGTAAGGTGGACCAATACATGCATGTTGTTAGCAAAGAGTCCATCACGTGTGCTTTCACGTGCTTGCTTTAGCAGAACATCCATCCTCTCTGCTGCGTATGCTTCAGTAAAACATTCCTTCACGAGTCTGCCTTGCCCTTCCACCTGTGTCCAGTTCAGGAAAACGTTCCTGCACATGTTTGCCCCAGCAAAACACCATCCAGCACAACTGACTCTCCGATGAACCCTTACGTTTCCATGTTGCAGTAATTTCCAACCCCAGTAAGCCTGTACAAAAACCACACAACCCAGTTATTATATTTATAAGCTCTCTGTCTAGATTGGGCAGAACTACAACTATACTAACTTATTCCACACTTCTGCTTCATTTTCACTTCTCCTCTTCTGTCCTCTCTCCTTCCCTTCTTTCTTCTCTTCTCTGCATGTCCCTACTCTCAAAGACCTCCCATCTCACCTTTCCCCTCCACTGCCCAATCCCAGGCTCTAGTCTTTAGTGACCAGTAAATGGGGAGAAGGTTCACATGAGATCACCTGTTCGCCTGGGGGCCACCCCTCTTGAAGCAGAATTAACATTAGAATTCAAACAACATCAGGACAACCCACAGCTCCAATTTCCACTTGTAGTTGATATTTCCTCCCTGCAGCACCCCACAAGCAGGCTTGTTTCCGGTGTTCTCCAGCACTGTGTACTTTGACACTCCACAGTTTGCCAGTCATATAGACATGGCAGGGAGTGACGATAAGTGTAATTTTTATTTACATAGCTTTAAGTCTGAGCTTATTAAGCCTCCTTTTGTATGTTTAAGCTCTGTTAGTGGTGATGGTATCTTCTTTCTTCTCTTCCTTCTTTTCTCCCTCTACTCCCATCTCCTTCCTCCTTTCCCTTCCCTTTTCTTTTCCAGGTACAAAGCATCCAACTTAGGGCCTTGCACACGCAGACAAGCACTGACCCTCTGAGACATACCCAGCTGGCTACATTTGCATCGTCTTTGAAAAAATGTCTACTTAGGACCTCTATCCTTGTCGTTGTTGATGCTGTGGTTGTTGTTTGGTCTGGAATTTCTTGTTCTAGAGTTGTGAGAGTTACTTATATATTTTGAAGAATGGCTTCTTGTCACGTGGTTTGTACCATTTTTTTCAGGTTCAACATGCTAAATTTTCTTATTGTTTATAATTTCCTCTGTTGTGCAGAAGTTTCTCAAATGGTATAGTTCTACTTGTCTGTTCTTGCTTTTGGAATGTGATCCTAGTAAATCAAGGCCAGTGTTAAGCAGCCTTCTCTCTGTTTATTTCCAGGAGCTTTTGTTGAATTTTGTGGGGTGGGAGCAGCTGCGAGGCTGGCCTGCCACTCACTCTAAACCATGCTAGCTTTGGATTTGTGGTAATCATCTTGCCTCGGCCTCCATATACCAGTTTTAAAATGTGCACTGAGCTCTGGATACACTATACTAGGCCTTGCTTATAAAAGTTTTACAGTTTTAAGTCAGATGTGTTAAGTCTTTGATCAATTTTGAATTGACTTCTATATGTGATATTAGATAAGGGTCGAGTTTTTTTCCTCAGCATGTGGTTATTCTATTTTCCCAGTGCCATTTATCAAAGAATTTATTCTTTCCTTTTGTGTCTGTTTGACAAAAATTAGTTGACTTACTTGTTCATTTTTATTCTGGGCTCTCTACTCTGCTGGTTTCTGTGTAGGATAATGATGATCTATATTGCTTTGATCATATGGCTTTATCATGCCATTTATCTGGAACTATGGTGTACCCAGCTTTATTTTTATTGTCAAGATTGTTTGGGTAATATGAGATGTTTTATGGATAGACACAAATTCTGGATTTTTTTCCTATTTATATGAAAACATCAATTAGAATATTTGTAGGAATTGAGTTGAATTTGTAAGGTCCAGTTATATACTGACTATAAGAAACATGCTCGGCCCTGTGAAGGTTCTGTGCCCCAGTGTAGGGGAATGCCTGGGCCAATAAGTGGGAGAGGGTGGGGTGGCAGGCATGGGGAGGGGAGAAGCAACGGATTTGTTCTTGTTGTTTTTGTTTGTTTGTTTGTTGCAGGGGAAACTGGGAAAGGAGAAATTTACATGTAAATAAAGAAAATATCTAAAAAAAATTGAAATGTAAATAAAGAAAATTTTCAATAAA
>NW_022196896.1:119238880-119239700 GCF_008632895.1 Mastomys coucha
AAAAAATCAAACAGAAAAAAAAAAAGAAACATGCCATTTAAATCATTCAGAGATGATTAAAGGCCAAAATGTGGTATGCCATGAAAATGTTAACTAGAAGAAAGAATACTAGACATGTAAACTGTAGGAAAACAGAAAGTCATTCTGTGATGCTGGAAGGGTCAGATCAGATCAACCTGGAAATGTAACTAAATATACATGGACCCAACATCAGAGCACCTAGCTCTACAGCGAAACGGAGAGCATGTGAAAGGAGGGAGCCGAGAACAGGATGCAGCTGGAGACTTCAACACCTTACTCTAGTAGTGCTCATAAAGTCCATGAAGAAGCAGCAGACACAAGGAATGGCATTTTAGACTCAGTGACCTTGTTCCAAGATAGCTCATTTTTTTGTTTTTAAAAATGTAGTTGGGCTGGAGAGATGGCTCAGAGGTTAAGAGCACTAACTGCTCTTCAGAAGGTCCTGAGTTCAAATCCCAGCAACCACATGGTGGCTCACAACCATCCGTAATGAGACCTGATGCACTCTTCTGGTGTGTCTGAAGACAGCTACAGTGTACTTACACATAATAAATAAATAAATCTTTTTTAAAAAGTAGTTATTTCTTCTAGTCTGTTCTCAAGTTTATAGTGAGTTGTTCCATATGTGTCATCCAAGTACCAAGTGGCAGCAGCTAAGACACCACTGCAAGCTCAGGCCAGCCTAGTCTACTTAAGGAGGTAAGTTATGTACTACAGGACCCTGCCTCGCCACCCCACGCAAAACCCTGCAGTTATAGCAGGCCGAGCATTTAGCTTAGTGATAGAATGCCTGCCTGGT